>NW_025766143.1:0-64047 GCF_003918875.1 Haliotis rubra | reverse complement strand
TGCCAGTTATGGACTCGTAGGGTCGCCATTGTTCAGGTAATAACCGATCACTATCGCAGCATTTACGCTTGAATATAGACAGATTGACGAACGCAATAATCCCGAAGAATGTTAATCAACAGTAGTACACCATTCACAGCTTCGTCGAAGGACATGCCAAAATATAAAGACAACGTAGTAATCGCCGAAAGCACAACGATGTCTTCGTATTTCCGTCCGCTTGCGAACGTCGCCGGAGTGATCGGAAACAAATGTTATCAGAATGTAGTTTGCGCAAACATACTATGACGTTATTCGAAATGTTCGATGCTCGTCATGTTCTATCAACCCACTTCGCATCGCTCATTATCAGTCGTGCTCATTCAAACGAAGGATGTTCAACAATAAATAGAATGACCGATTATTGCGTCATAACCATACATACACGTATACAGATCGTCAACGACAGCGAATAATCTATAACGAAGTTGAAAGGTTCAGTCAGTAAGACAACAGCGGCAAGAAATGTCGCGTAGTGAAGATATAAGCACGAGCGGGTGGTTCGTGCACATTGCGCCACGACGCGAACCAAAGATGTCTGAGTTCACCGCCATGCGTACTTAATTATCATTCGTCATCTTCATCGGCGCACCAATAAAATCACCATAGATCTAAAACTTCAACACCGTCGTTCCAGGTACGGATACCGTTATTCGGTTTCCGAAGTAGATTTGACCGACACGGCACCGCAAACATGACCGAAGAATATCAGCGTAATTCAATGAAATAGCAAATCGCTCCTCAGTCAGTAGGTCCGTTAGTGTCGTCAGGCGGTATCGCCGAACAAGTCATATCAACAAACAGCAGACATTCAGCGATCACTGCCACATGAGATGCACCAGTCACTTCAGATTTTAATGCCGTCTTTGTTCAGATCAATCAACATAGTCAATGAATATGAAACGCCAAAACAACAGTCAACATTCAAATACAATGCGCCAGGTACGTAACCATCGCCGCACGAATCAGCGTTCGTTCACTGTAGAGACGGCAAAATATACTTAGATCGCAAGATTATGCTGTTCGCCCCGTCGACCGGTGATGGACTTCATTATCGTACCCTTTGACGTCGTCACGCGGGTTTCGGTTTTCCATTGCTATTCTTTCATTCTTCAGGTCAAGTCACAACATTTTCATATCGTTCGTAAACGGTGTCGATCATTCATGTCTTCATTTGTCCTCAAACCAAAGTTTATTACAATAGGTATCAGAGGCGAAGCCTAAATTATTTAACGAAAGAGCGTAATTCATTATATCCTCCCTATCAATAATACTAAGGTTCAACTGGAGGTAGCACGTTCCGTGAGCGGTTCAAACCGAATGCCGCGAGCAATCTAAACAGACGAAATGCCCACCAGCCCAATCAATGGGTATAATCACCAGTACGTCGCCAGAGGGATTCACCGTTGCGAAGTATCTAAATCGTAAGCAGCCTGAAGTTGCTCAGCGAGCGAAACAGTAAAATTCAACATCTAAATCAGAGCCGTATAATACCAGCACGTCACCAGCCGTGAATGATCGAGAGCGATCGTATCAGAACAAATTAAAGCCGGTGAAACAAATCGCAGGTAACGCGTCGGCCAGAGCGACTCCAGAAAGACTTTCCAATCAGAGGTATAACAGAGCATTTTCAATCAGATATATTCAGCACTGGGTGGTAACTAGCAGCAGGAAATCAAACTGTAGGTAACACCAGCCGTCATCTTTCGCGGCGAAATAGTAGCACGTTCTTCCGACTTCCAATCGTTAAAGTGCTCCGTGAGCGACGTAGCAACATCAGCCTCGGTGAAATGATCAGGTAATTACGATCTGGTAATTGCAGCGACGTTCGTCTTCTTACGCCCAATCGTAATTGTTCACCCAATCAGAATACCTGAAAGACCGGTATAACATCAGTACAATTTCGGTGAGCAGAGTATACCGTCAACGGTGTTTAATATGTTCTAAACGTATGGCTCAGAAAGCGATCTAAACACCGCAACCATCTAACCGAGGGTCGAGTCAGAAAGCCATCAGTACCTTCTGTGAACATCTGCATTCAAGTCAGAAAGATCTAACGCCGCATCGTTCACGTCATTGTTTCGAGTTGAAGGTCCACCTCGACATCGTCGGACGTTCCTCTATTAAAGGATCAGAAGAACCACCAAAGGACGATCACGTTTGTTGTTCGAACCCGGCCTGTTCAATTTCGGGAGCATCATCAACGACGATGTCATTCACCTGACGTTCGCGCGCTGATCGGATGTTTGCGGTGAGGTTAAGTTCAGGTACCGCTCAGTAGCCCGCCGTTCGTACATCGAAGACAGCAACGCGCCGATCGTTCATCAGTTCCCACAGTTGTTGAACCTACAGGTTACACCATCCATCACGCGATCCGCCATCCAGTATATGGAAGGTACCAGCACGAGACAATAAAACGTAGATTAATTCATCGCGTGATGACGGGTAACTTCATTATCGAATTCCGCAGCGGATCACTACCGTTCATATCAATGCGTACCGTTCGAACACCGGTTACCGTCGAGGCGATCTGTTCGTAACAATAACACATATTAACGTCGCCGTTCAGTCCGCCGCCACATGCTAGCATACAACGCATATACGTCGTCGCGGTAATAACGATCCGGAACAGTCGCGATTTCCGCTATCACGAAGCGTCGTAACATATGGTTCAAATTATTTTCACATACGAACATACTTCATGGTATACGAAAATGTGATTAAACCAGACCAGTCAACATTAATTGATTACACATAAATATTACACCATCATTGAAGATTTCGGCAGAAGATTGCCGATTGCCGTCCACGGTTCGTCATGCTTCATTGCATTGTCATGTTTTCGTTCGCCGCCAGTTAGCAGTGTTGTTCCAGGCGGGCCGAATCCTTCGAGCAGAATTCACTAATTAATTGTCCTAAGTTACCTGGTTACCATTAATACCACCAATACCGGTAACAGTGACATACGATTTACCGCCGAAGTTCGTATAAGCGGCACAGAAAGACATTCGATTGAAACATTCTTATTGACAGCCATTTCAGATAAACGATGCTCGATCGTTTTCGATTGCTTCCATCGATCAAAGCGAAAATATGCGCGATAAACAACCGCGAAATGTTCAGTAGATTTCAAATCATCATGATCGTAGAGACGATGATGAGGGGAATGGTTCTGGTCATTGTTCCACGTATATCCAGCACGGCAATTGGCAACGTTAGCTTTCTCCTCGAAAGTAATTTGCGACAATAAGAAATTGTGTGATTGAAGGCGACATTCTTCCGAGCGTCTAATACCGGTTAGCGAGCGCAGTGAACACCGATGGTCTCATACGGTTCGATATTGATGAAATATTGCAATAGCTTTATTAGTCAAAGCCAATGCGCAGATACCGACGCAAGAAGTTTAAACTTCAACATTTATTCTCGGCTATCGGCAGCAGCATCGTACCTACAAATATTCAACATCGAGTGAAAATAAACTTTGAAGCCGATTAATACGACGTATCAAATCGTTAAAGTTTATCGTTTAATTATCACGACACCCCAGTGAATATGATGCTTCGCTAATGACGAAAAATGCCACCCACGAAAACATAACTCGTCACACCCGTATTGAATGTACCTCAAAAATTTCAAGAGTCACGGAAATTGGGTTACGGAGCACAGTCATAATAAAACATGTAACTATGAGATTCACCAGATACCGCAAATTAGTGTTCGAGAGGTAAAGAACACGCCGAACATTACGTTCCCGATGTAAATACTTTTTCCAACAATTTTGCGTATTTTCTGGTTTACTTATTAATTATCTAAATGGGTGAATACTTCAACATGTTCGTACCCTGACCGCTGAAGTAGCATTAAAATGTTGGTCATTGTTATTTTTCCGAAACAAATATGTTGACCAGCCATACCGAAAATGAAGTTTGTCATATTATATGAATAATAACAGCTTTCCATTCGATGGATAAAGCCGTACCATTAGCCAGCGCACATTAATAAAGAAAGTGAAGAAAGCCTGTGCCGTCAATAAATCCGGTTACCCAACCAGCGATTAATGACTTCCAACTCCAAACTGAGTAATACGTGGCTTCCTGAAACAGTGAGTTCAGCCCAGCAACACCACGGGAGTGGTTGGCGACGCTGATGTCATTGCTGATTCGGCAGCCAAAAAACATACAGTTGATTTAATACCGGCTGACATGAACATGCCATGCACGATCGGACAACTCTGCGGCTCAAGTATCAGATGAAATTTCAACCCCTACCCTCTCACGCGCCGCTGCGCAATGAAAGCAACCGCGGATCCGCTGCTCGCGATATCTCCTCTGCATCAGCATGACGCACCAATCTCCATGCGAAGCAGCGGCACACATTGGGCAGCCTCCTGACTAGTCGTCATCAAACACCATACGGCCGCTGAATGCCGAAACACAACATGAAGTGGGTGTTAACCTGCTTCATGTTATAGGAACATTTTACACCGCCTCGAACAAAGACCTCTTCAAAGCACACCCCCAATACCCGCAACAACCGGCCCGTCTGTGTACATCGTCATTACCGCACAACGTTCAATGCAACCGTTACAACGAGCGGAGCGAGGCTCACCAATTGCTGAACACTGAAATAAATGTTATACCGATGTGAACGTTTCAAACGACAGGAACCTTGCCGCTCATACCTTTGTTAGAGCAGAGTTGGGATTTTGAAGTTAGCACCGGTAATTAATGTACCTTCATGTGAGCGATATCATAATGCGAAGCTCCATTTCAACGATTGTTGATTTGGAATCGACCGAATGCTACATCCTCGAGCTGGATCGAAAGCTGCTAAACGGTTGGGATCACGTTTTGATTTTCAAAACATTCGGAATATGGATCTCACTCCTGTTTCCGGGTAAATTAAAAATTCGCCGGTTTTCGCGGTATCCCGCGTATCAGCCAAACGGTTGTTCGTCCACACGGTTGCCGTATCCCAGCACCCAACATAGTTGTTAGGCCTGCCGCTGCACTTGAGGCCGACTGCGTTCAGTCTCTATCATGAGGTATTTGGCGCTAATTACCAGCCAGATGGTCAAATATAGGTCGTCGCGCAGCCAGTATCATGCAACCGATACCATGCCGTTATAAATCGGTTACACATCAGGTTGCATGATGATCTGTCACAAAATACGTCAACAAACAAACATGGTCAGAGCGTTGCCACATCAGGTGTGGTTCCGCACATCGTAAATCACCAGCCGTGGCTGTCCTTGTCTATAATTCATAAGTTCATTATGTAAATATAGTCACAACAGCCGATGTTAGCATTGCTTTTGCAACACATACCAGACGTTTTGTCACCCATAGTTCCACCATCGCAATGCCGCCGCTATCCAGTTAAGTCTATTGTAACGCTATTCAAACGGAATTACCGATTATCGGCTTGTCGTTCATCGCCTACGCACAATAGTCATCATTACCGCCAGGTAACTTCCGCATTGTCGATTCAGCACACCGCGTCAGCCAGTACAGCCAGACTGCATTTTCTCTGCAAGTCTGTTCGTCACTTCAGTTGAGTAACGCTATATCGGGCAGGTCATCCCATATCAGAGACGTGAAGGCAGGCCGGAAAACGGACCCGCCAGTACTGGTCGATTACACGGGAGGCACCGTCATATCATGTCACAGGCGCAAAATGCGGCCAGGGCATACAAGACGTACGATACCGGGCACGGCAGCCGGTGACTCCATCATTGCGATCAGATAACCGGGAGCGGCAGCTGGCCGCATTCCATCACGACAGATGATAGGCAGCAATACCGCGTCAGGGTGGCAGGCTGCCTGAACATACCGGGTTGGCACGCCATCGGTCGCCAGCGTGAGGCAGTCGGCGACATTCCTCGAATATATGTAAGGCAGGCGAGATGATAAATGGAAGTGAATGGGCGTCAGTTGCTGAGCTGACCGACAGCGAAAGGGCGGTATTTCGACAGATATACCAAAATTTCGACGACCGCACAAAGATGACATTCGGAGCGAGATCGACGCAGATGATAATGTATCGATCGCGGCATTGCGACGATGGGCACCGAAGCGAAATGTCGGACATGGGCACCTTTGGCATGTGCTCTCCAGCCCCGCCTGCAAAACAATCATTCCTTCCGGCATCATTCGTCTGCGGCAGTCGCGGTGGAAGGTTTCTCCAGCCCTGCCTTTACATACATCTCCTTCCGGCATCATCTGTTTGCAGCGGCCGGTCGAAGGTTTCCTCCAGCCCAGCTCTTCCATATTCCTTCCTGAAATGTCATCTTTTTTGTATGTCGGTCAGGGGTTACCTCCTGGCTCCGATTTTACATACATTCCTCCTCTCCCGGCGTTACCCGTCAGAGGCTGTCGGTCGAAGGTTCTCAAGCCCTGCCTTACATTCCTTCCGTATGCGGCGGTCGGTCGAAGGTTTCCCTCCAGCCCAGCTCTGACATACATTCCTTCCGGTATATCAATGTGCGCCGTCGAAGGTTTCTCCAGCCCTGCCTGGCATTCCTTCCGAATGTCATCTGTTTGGCGGCGGCTCTCCTCAAGCCCTGGCTCTCACATACATTCCTTCGGGTATATCATCTGTCTGCATGTCGCACAAGGCTCCAGCCCCGCTCATACATTCCTTCCGGTATAACACCCGTCCTCATGTGGTTGCCCAAGGTTTCCTCCAGCCCTGCCTGCAGAGTTCAAGGTTTCCCTCCAGCCCTGCCTACATACACATTCCTTCCGGTATATCATCTGGTTCAAGTGGTCGGGTCGAAGCTCTCCAGCCCAGCCTTACATAATGTTCCTTCCTGGATATCATCTGTCTGTGGTGGGTCGGTCGAAGGTTTCCTCCAGCCCTGCCTCACATTTCCTTCCAGTATATCATCTGTCTGTAGCAGTCGGTCGAAGTTTCTCCAGCCCTGCTCATATACATTTCCTTCCGGTATATCAATGTTTGGCGCGCGTCGGTCCAAGGTTCCTCCAGCCCTGCCTTTACATACATTCCTCCCGGTATATCATCTGTCTGCGACGGTCGGTCGAAGGTTTCCTCCAGCCCTGCCTTACTTACATTCCTCTTGGTATATCATCTGTCTGCGGTCGGTCGAAGGTTTCCTCAAGCCCTGCCTTTACATACATTCCTCTTCCGGTATATCATCTGTCTGCGGCGGTCGGTCGAAGGTTTCCTCCAGCCCTGCCTTAAGCATTCCTCCAGGTATATCATTCGGTCAGTTCAAAGGTATCCTCATCTGCCTTACATACGGCTAATCTGGTATATCATCTGTTCATGCGGTCGGTCGAAGGTTTCTCCAGCCCTGCCTTTACATACATTCCTTCCGGTATATCATCTGTCTGCGGCGGTCGGTCGAAAGGTTTCCTCCAGCCCTGCCTTACATACATTCCTCCCGGTATATCATCTGTCTCGCGGCGGTCGGTTGAAGGTTTCCTCCAGCCCTGCTCATACATTCCTCCTGGTCAATCATCATCTGTCTGCGGCGGTCGGTCGAAGGTTCTTCCACGCTGACTGTGATACCCCCGCCTCATACGCCAAGATTTTACCCAGAAGTTGTGAAACCATTAAACAAACACAGAAATAGTCGATTACGAAGTAGCAGCAATATTTAATAAGCCCAATCTGTCCCAGCAGTCGTTGGTAGATCACCATATGCGGGACCAGATGGACCTTACTGTGAACATTGTGAGAGACTAATTCAAATTCACATCGAGATATGATATGTGATGTAGAACGTGTTTCAATTGCACCAGCCTTCATTGTCATCAGAAACTAATTCCGTTTGGAGTAAAGAAGAAAAAGTAGCTTTGATTTTTAATAGATAACTGATAATAAGTGATGACACAAGATGCTAGCCAAACGGTCCTGTCCTACCGGTAGCAGGCACGTAGTGAAGAATTTACACATCAAAACGAAATATAATTAGACTATAAAAGGTTGTCAACAAAAAGCGGTCAAAGACATGCATTGCACAAAAATAATTGAAGCTGTGATGCTAACATCATAGATAAACACACATGACTATGTTTACATAATAGACTATAGACTATAGACCAACAAGAACCAAAGTTGGGCCACCATACAAAGGACCGTAGGGGCCTACAGCCTTACACAGTACAACTGTAGAGGACCATTTTACTGATTTACAGATGTTATTTCAAGATATAAATCATTAGTATTATGTTTGCAAAGACTACTTTTACCTAACTTCTGATGTAGCAGCATTACTTCTGACTCTTCAGGAATTGAGCAAGGGACAGTCGTAAGATGTTTGTTTGTTGTTTAACTCCGCACTCAGCAATATTCCAGCTATATGACGGCGGTCTGTAAATAATGGAGTCTGGACCAGACAATTAAGTGATCAACAGCATGAACATCGATCTACACAACTGGGATATGATGACATGTGCCAAAGCCACGTCAGCGAGCCTGACCTACCGATGAAGTTAGTTGTCTCTCGTATGGCAAGCATGGGTTGCTGCAAGACCAGTTCTAACCCGGATGTTGAGAGCCTCTCCATGTAGTTCGGCCCTAGAGAACGCATGATGATTGTGATGGACTAATACTACTAACACACTGACATTTACGGTATATTCCTCTTGTCATACATTAACACATTCTTCGGGATTGAACATATTGCACGTCCTATAACGTCAATCGTGCACAATTAATATAATTAAGCATAAATACTATACATCGTGTCGGGGACGCATCCTTGCAGTGAATACCCTGAACCAACAGAGATAAAGCTTCCGAGTCCCGTGCTGGGATTCGGACCACGGACATTCTAATCCGAAGTCGGACGCATTGTCCACATGTCCAAAGAGATTAACCCCGTCAGCAAGCTGACAAGGTAAGGATGTCATATGGGATGACTCCAGGCCCTGCTACATAAATATATATTTGTTTTCGTGTACCACTGACAAAATATAAAGGAAGTTATTTTTTTATCCAGCTTCCGTTGAATTGTATTTTTACAATACCCTGGTGTTGCATCTGAATCTGCATTTTTCTGACCTGCGTGAACGTGGACAGACACGTCAAACTGTGTGCTACAGGAGAAGTCATACTCACAACCACATTTGAGCTGTGTATACGCTTAGGAATACCACCGAGATGTCCCATTGGCGAATTTTCATAATTTTAATGTGGGTACGATAGAGATTGGAAGTCCATATTATACCCGAATGTTTTTGAAAATCAAAACGTGTAATTTCCCGACCGTTTGGCAAGCACCGTCCAGCATGTGGGGTCGAGGGATGTCTTAGCGACTGATTCAGGGCAGTCATTGTCCGATTCCAAAATCCAAAAACTGTGTTGGGGTCATCAACAGGAACTTCGTACAAGTACATATACATGAAGGTACATTGAAAACGGTACTGGCAAATCCCGGCTCTGCAGCCTACCTGAAAGCAAGGCGTCCAGTGTGGGTTTGACCATAAGAGCCTACTATAGGCGGCAAAGACTGGGATGGATAAGGCCATATCCGGGGGCGGGCTGCACCAATGGTATTACACCATGTTTACAGAAGAAACAGGGTTTTACCTCCGATTCACATATGTCAGAGTACATTATAAGCAGTTACATTTGTATCACCTACCCACACACAGGGGAACTGACTTCTGGTTATGTTGTCGCAATTGTATTGCGTCCTGTCGTTCCTTCGAGATAATTACAGGCAAAGAAATATAAACCGAGAAACCAAGGCAAGCAGTAAAACAACCGGCAAGCAGTTAAAACAACCGGCAAGCAGTAAAACAACCGGCGAGCAGTAAAACAACCGGCGAGCAGTAAAACAACCGGCAAGAGATCCTGCAGGTCCATCACGTACGTTGTTCGCCTTCATAGAAGGGTTTGCACGAACATGAATGAGCGTGAATACAGCTAACAAGGCCTGTGCATGATGATAAGCGGATCCAGATATCACCCACACACATCACATCACCGCCCCCTCCCCAACCCCATCTGGATCCGCCACTGATGTTGATATAATTCCCTCGACTGTCGTGTCCTATTTTATTTTATCCATTGGGACTAGTGCAGCTAATCAGGACACAGGAATGCAGGGCAATGATCACAACGAACATTAAACAGTAAGAATATCTTCACTTACTGTGAACACCTCCGAGAAGAAGAAACTTTGTACTTCAAATCAAGGTATAAAACCCCATAAAAAATTATCTAATTACATTTTTATCCGTGAAGGTCCGGATTAGAATATTGATCTTCAGTATTGTTGTAAGAGGCGACTAACAGGATCGAGGTGGGTCAGGCTCGCTGATTTGGCTGGACATATGTCATCGGTTCCCAATTGCGCAGATTCATGCTCACGTTGTTGATCACTGGATTGTGTGTGTCCAGACTCGATTATTTACAGACTGCCGCCATATAGCTGGAATATTGCTGAGTGTGGCGTAAAACTAAACTCACTCACTCACTCATTATAACATTTTTCGTTTTCGGACGTCAGTTACACGTGAACATTTAATGTGGTAATGACATTGACTAGCGTTTCCCCTGAACAGACCCTTTAGAAGGTGTGCGGGAAGTCATTAGAGTGTGCACATGAAAGAAGGTCTTGTTCAGGCAGTGTAAGATGTTCCTATAACATAAACAAGTGCCTACTTCATATTAGTATATACTTTCCGTGTTTCAGCATTCACATTAACTTAGCCGCATGTGGTGTTTGTGACATGACCTTGACCTAGTCAAGGCTACTAATGTGTGCACTTTACTTCCTGCTCTGGAGGAAGATTGGTACGTCATACTTTGTCCCCAGAAGGAAGATGAAAATATCACAAACAGCAGATCACCAGTTGCACTCATTGCTGTAACACCCGTGTGAAAGGTAGGGTTAAGATATTCCTCTGATACCCCAAACCACAAGTTGTCAATCGATACATAGCATGTTCATATCAATATTGTCAATATCAATATGTGTTTTTATTGTAATATCAACCTAGATCAACATGTATTGATATCCAGTACGTCAGTTTGTGCAACGCATATATTTTCCTTCCAGCCACGCCATGGTGCTCTCCGTGGGTCTTGTTCTGCTTCTTGCAGTAACTTAAGTACACAGGGTAAGACGGACATATTCTTCACTGTTTATTCATTATATTCAACATAATGACTTATATCATATAGAATTACACGTATTACTCCAGTTTAGGTTAGGTATTAATCCTTAGTTTACGTTAACCAGGATTTATTGACGTGATGTGGATTTGACAGACTTTATCGCAACTGGAATCACCCTCACACAGAAATGTATCCTCTAGATCCTTCCCGACAGACCACAGTTTTTAAAGTTATTTTGTTTTCCACTCACTTTCTTACACAAGTAAGTGGGGTGAGTGGCAAAGTGCAAGGGTGTGCATGCGATCCACCCGGCCGAGAGAAGCGTCCTCAATGCAATGGAGCACAGCTGTCAATAAACCTAGACTAACATATAGTCTCGGAAATGAACATATTTACAGAAGCAAAATTATTCATATAAATATAATGAACAAGAGCCCAGAGACTTTCTTCATTTTCAGTATGAAACTGTGGAAATCTAGACTTGCCACCTATTCTAGACTTGCATGAGCTCTTTGGATATATTTGTTTCAGAGTCTGTATGACAAACTAGGAATAAACTATGACCAACGCCTTGTAAAACGACTGTTCCGCTCCCAGTATCTTCGCAGTCACAAGAATCTAGAAACGATTCCCGCGGAGCCGAAATGTTGAACGAAGTAAACCACTACATTATAGATGAAATGAAATAGAAATCCAAAATAAGAAATACACAAAACAGTTTCGCAAGAAGAAAAGTATTTGGCATCAGGACTTATTTCTAAATAACTGTTGGCGTGTTCAACACCTAACTGCCTGGAGCTGTCTGGAGTTGCCTGGAGCTGCCTGGAGCTGTCTGGAGCTGATGGGGGGTGCAGGACAGAGAGGCCCGTGATCTTCAGTGGGGCTAACACTCTCATAGTTACATGTTTTGTCAGTTATGGAGTATTACTGTATTTGTAACTCCGTAATAATGTGAGATAACTGGGACCCAAGTATTCCGTGGCTCGTAACTCTTTTAATTTTGAAATTATTCAATACAGGTTGTGAGATCTAACATGACAAGTCCAGTATATTTATGTTTTCGACTAAGACATTTTAAAAACATTTTTCGTCGTACAAAAGAAATGAATACAGTATTATGTCCAAGCTATCCATGAATTCACTAGGAGGGTGTCGTAGTGATGAAGATATATTGAATTATGTTGATAGAGCTAACGATTTGATAACTGTCATATTAATCAATAAAGTTTATTTTACCTTTTCTCATTCAGCTGTTGAATTTGTTGTTTGTATGTTGGCGTCTTTTTCTAGTGCTGAAAACCACAAATCATTCAAATTACGTTGTCTGCCTAAAAATTCACATTTTGCCATTATGCCAATCAAGTCAGTGTCAAGTTTCTACCTGGACAGTCAGCTGCATTCATTTTTATCTGAAGCTTCTTGTGCATCAGTCAGTGAATCATCTGCACATTGGCTGACTGTGCTCTTCAATGCTAAGCTATATTGCCTTAATGTGTTTATTTCAAATCCAAATATCCAGAGACCATATAATAGATCTATAAAAGTCCCAGTAATTAAAGGGTGAGCCTGAATAGGATACTGCGTATATTCCATGGTGTTTCCGCTGCACTCGCTGTATTTATTAGACACTCGGAGAATGACTATCGCTCTCAAATCACACAATTTCTTAATTGGTGTAAAATCAACTTCCTTAAATTAAATGATAAGAAAACGAAAGAGATGGTAATTAATTTTCGGAAAAGTAAAAGTGAGCTGTTGCCAATTGCCATTGATAACGAAACCATAGATAGAGTTGAGGAATATAGGTATCTTGGCATAGATTCTAAGCTCACCTGGAACAATAATACTGATTACATATACTAGAAAGGACTAAAGCGGCTATACTTTATACGTCGTCTTCGTTATTTTAAGATTGACACAACCATATTGTCGTTATTTTATAAGTCTTTTATTCAAAGTATTTAGTTTCCAATGTACATTGCTGGTACAGGGGCCTGTCTGTTCAAAATCGATGTAAACTTTCCAAAATTGTTAGCACAGCAAGTAAACTTTCTGGACTTAAAATGCAAGATATCGGCACTATTTACAAGCAGCAAATTGAAAAAAGCACGTTAAGTATTTTTAATGGCATCATGCTATTGTAGCTCGTCATGCAACTTTTTGATGCTTTGTTTCCACCCTTGTTATTGTTATGTCTTTATCTTATCTTGTATATAAACTGGTGTACCCCTTCATTCCCCAATATGCTTGAAAACGGTATAAGAATCTATACCGAAACGTCGCCATTCTTAAAATAAAGTCTTGTCACCCTCATTTTATAATACTTTTATCAATTGTTTCAAACTGTTATATTAATATACTTTTAGTGCTAATATTCCTCAGCAAAGATTTAATGTCGCCACTATATAGCTCTGAATCTTAAATATATTATTATTTATTCATCATTTATCTTTACCCCTCATTATAATTGGGTGTTGTTGCCAACTATTTTGTAATATTTGACATATGTATGGGTGTATTTGTGGTCTTATGTACATGTATCTTTTGTTGTATTGTATGTGTTTTCAATTTAACCGGGTAAAGCAAATTTCCTTCTAGATAATAAAGCATTATCTATTATCTTTCCCATTATTCAGTAGGGGAGATAACTGTAAAGAGGGTTAAGACAGTATTGGGGAAAAAGTGGAACCATTCAACAGATATTGCTTTCAAAACGACTGTTTTTTTCTTGTAAATGTTTCTGTATCAATATGACATTCTTTAATATGTTTATTCACTCTGTTTGCAATTACCCGTAAATTCACAAAACGCCTTACAAAATTTGTCACCACAGCATGGGGAGACACTGTCCATTTCTTGAAATGCCCCTGACCTTCACCTTGCCTGCAACAGCTAACCTCTGCTAACAGTTTCGTTTTCATTAATAACGTTTTTTGTTGTATCTCTAACTTTTACAAATTTAAATTAAAGAAACAAATTTGTAATTATAGTATTTGGTAAAGGGTTAAAAATAGCATAGCACATGCATTCCTTAAACATTTTTAAAACCACTGCAACATGTCATATTTGAGAATACACAATATCTATAAGGAAGTGGTCCAACATGCGTTATACTTGGGGCTTGAGGTTTGCTGAGGGTTAAGTCCCATTGATGTGCTGGCGGTGTCTGTCTCTGAGTGTGTGCTGTGTGTGAATCCCGGATGGTACTCCATCCCCATGATATTTGAATCTGTACACTACTGAGAAGGTGTAATCCTACACACAACACATGGTACATGCCATATTTGGTCTTCTCTTTCTAAAAATTACCGATATGATGTTAGGTGTTTATTTTTCCTTTGTTTAATGCTGAAAAGTGTGATATTTTGAGAGAAAATGTTTTACAGTCAAGGAAGTGTCTATGTGCCAGTCACCTGTAGACCGGCGTCGTATTGCAGGTGTATTTCTCATACATGTGTAGACACTGCTGCCATTATCGCAGTGTACCGTCCATTACAGGTTTTATGTCATGCGACATTATGTTCGAGTTCTACATACATGAGGTGGTAGTGTATGCAATGGTTTGGTCCACAATAATAGATATTAGAACCATTCCCATCATCATAATAATCTCTACAATCGTGATAACATTTAGAAATCCGCAAACTCCCTGTCCCCAAGACGCTTGCCATCACCCAGTCCGAGAGGCGTCTATCGCCGAACACAGTTTAATTTCCGTATTTCACTCTCTCATCCAAATTGTAACAGTTGTTGCTTTGCGCATAATTTAAGAAACGAAATCCCCCACCCGGAAGAGGTGATATTTCGCTTGATAAACAGAAAGTCGATGATAGTAAAAACTATCCGAAAGCAGACATCGGGCATCACATTATACGGAAGTACTCATTTATCTGAAATAAGCAACGTATCTATGTACCGTGCATCACTCAATAAAGGCAGTCTGTCCATGGTAAATGTTGGGGAATATGGTCAAACAATCAAACAATGTCTTCACAACATTGTCATTGCCGCTTATACATAACAAGCCGGCTGAGGGCATTTCACAGGCTTCAACAGGATCGTCATCGTATGTCTGGTTTGACATTTCGCTTACCGGCTTACTAAAACCTGGTAAACCCTGACATATGATTGGATAATATAATACAGGAACATTGATTGTAGCAATAGGACAATGGTGGTAATATTAACCTCTCAGTAACAGTAACCAAACCAATAACTAGGACAAGTGTAACATATGTTATATTTGGGATTACGCTTTCTTAGTAAAGTACAGATTCTAGCACTTTTTGGGTTGAGTCCCATCCGGGATTCGAACCCACACCCTCAGAGTCAGGCACCTAATAGAAGTACTGTTGAACAACGCATAACACTGTCTCTAACTACTCTCTTTTACTCTAACTGTATGTTTGAACGAAAACATATGACAATGCAATATAACATTTTTCGGCATATTTTACTTTCATGGTGAACAATTTAACTGCCATTACTAAACCGGACAACCTTGTAATCAGCGTTAAGTCTTAATCTGCTAGAGGAATGATAATCTTCCTGTGTCATTACAAACAATCAAACCAATGGCTGATAATACTGAAATATTTGCCAATGTGTAATCTATAATGTAATTCTTTATTTGGTCTAGTTTAATCTACAGTACACATATGAGGTCGTTCAAAAGCTTCAGTTATACCATAACGCGATGGAGGGTGTGGCATTGTAAATAAAACTAAATATGTTTAGCGAAAATATTTTTAACATTTAATCACAGACCATGTTTAAATGTTGAGGAATATCACATGGTATCTTACACGACGCTTCATCGTAAGACTAATTGATCCCATGAAAGGGGAAATTATCTTTTCAATTCAATTTTTTTCAAATTCAATTTTTATTCGCGGATGTCAAGGACCCACCAGTAGTGCTGGTAGCGTATAGTACTGATAGTTGTATGTCTTGCTATGTAGCATACATGGAAGGAATCACGGACTATGACGAGATCAATGGTTAACGTGTCTATTTCACTACTTTACAGCGGCAGTGTGACAAGGAGGTGTATAGTACTGATAGTTGTATGTCTTGCTATGTAACATACATGGAAGGAATCACGGACTATGACGAGATCAATGGTTAACGTGTCTATTTGACTACTTTACAGCGGCAGTGTGACAAGGAGGTGTATAGTACTGATAGTTGTATGTCTTGCTATGTAATATACATGGAAGGAATCGCGGACTATGACGAGATCAATGGTTAACGTGTCTATTTGACTACTTTACAGCGGCAGTGTGACAAGGAGGTGTATAGTACTGATAGTTGTATGGCTTGCTATGTAACACACATGGAAGGAATCACGGACTATGACGAGATCAATCGTTTACGTGTCTTTTTCACTACTTTACAGCGGCAGAGTGCAGGGACAGCCAGGAGTGTTCAGACTGCGACAAGAGAGGACATTGTACAACAGAATGTAACACTGGGTATTACGACCTGTTCTGTAAATCAAAATGTAGCAAAGCCTGCAAGAATAATAGATGTAAGGCGACAAGGATAGGCATTGGGGAATGCACTGACGGTTGTATCCATGGTTACGATGGAATAAACTGCAAAATTCAATGTAAGAGTTACTATGAATTAACTGAGGCCTACTGCCTGGATGCGTGCAGTCAACACTGTAAGTTTGTATCCAGCACCAATCACACGGCCAGATGTCTGTCCTATGGCGCCAGAGCCTCGGCGTTTTGTACATCTGAGTGTCACATGAAGAGTGGCGAGTGCCTCCATGGCTGTGTAGACGGTTGGTATGGTCTACGGTGCTCCTTTCCATGCAGTGCAGGTTGTAGTGGTGGACGCTGTGATGCTGTAGGTGACTGTGTGGATGGATGTAGATCTGGCTATTTCGGCAGAGACTGTGAGCCGTGTAAGACTGTAAGCCGCTGCAAGAACCAAACCTGTGGCCCACACAACGGTACCTGTGTGGATGGATGTAGACCTGGCTATTTCGGCAGAGACTGTGAGCCGTGTGACCGCTGCAAGAACCAAACCTGTGGCCCACAAAACGGTACCTGTGTCGAAGGATGTATACCTGGGTATTTTGGGGAGTTTTGTAATAATAGCTGTGAGGTTTGTCGTGATGGGATCTGTGATCAGAAGACCGGCGCGTGCGTCAACGGATGTGACGTCAGTGAAGGTGCCTGCGAACGTTCCTGTACCAGCAACTGTTCCATGGACTATTGTCTTGATGTACAGACATGCGATACAGGTACTGTAAAAACATTGTTAATACAAACGTTACCATATAGACTTAACTTATAGTAGGAATGTGTTACTTGCATTGAATTGACTCCTAACTAAGACATGCACAAGTTAATCCCACAATAAAGAGATCTACCCACCCACTCACCAGCCCGTTAATCCCACAACCAACAGATCTAGCCACCCATTCATTTGTTATATATAATTTTCACATCAGAATCCAAGGTGAATGGTATCAGTATCGGACTCCCAACAGGTTGTGTGGTGTTCCTTCTGGCTCTCCTGGTGTCCAACTACATCTGCTACAGAAAGGTCATGCTGCAAGAAGGTTGGTACTCATGTTATCCTGTCGTCATATCCGACCTGGTGTTTTACTCATTTATCAAGAACAATTAATGTGATGGAGTAAGATGTGAAAGTAGGTCCTTTTGAATTATGCCCCAACAGTTTTTATTCAGGGTGTACTACTTTGTTGAAGAGAATATATTTTTGTTATATTTGAACAAAATTATGGGAGAGTTGCAGATTGTTGCTGTCCCCATTTATACCTTAATCATTCATCTTACCAAATGTTGCCTGCGTCTATGGCCAGCCAGCGTCGTGCTACGTCGTGCTTCTCCACAGGAACGTTGACGGAAGTGATATTTACAAACCGGGTGGCGTCCGACTGCCAATAGGTCACTTGCAACCTCGTTGCTTAAATCAACCTTGTGAATACTCGACTATATTTTCAGGGACGTCCTTATATGAGTTGGAATGGTGCTGCTGTGATCAATACAAACGAAGCTATCCTCATCATACGGAGTCTCTTTTACAAATAACACGATCTTACATTTTACCCATCGAATCAGCATGATCTGTGTGATTGACAACAGGAGGAGGTGGAACTCTCGACTGGGTCACTTGGAAGATGTTTCCGCTCAAAGTGGAATACGCACTCTCTTACAAACGTAGTCTTCTCATTGTTCTTCTTTGGGTTTGTTTTGTACTTCCTTTTCTCTTCCTACAGGCAGATCACTGCAGCTGACCTGGAGCAGGCTCCTTCTGACGACTACCAGTTCTACTGTGAAATAGAAGAAGCCAACATGGGCGTCAGCCCACAGATACAACCTGTCAGCCATAGCCACCTTGAAGAAGAGCTGAATCTCGACATGCTGGTCATAGCGGATGTGTTCCCAGCAGCTCCGGCCATTGTACACAGAGATGGTGATACGTCACCAGCGAGTCCAGCCTCATCAACGTCCCAATCATACACCCACCTGATCCCCTGACGTCGTCACTGATGACCTGACACAAGGGGATGCTTACCTGTCCCCAGTGGAAGACGTGGTCCTACCGCCAGAATGACCTGACACCAGGTGATGCTTACCTGTCAAGGTAGAAGACGTGGTCCCTAACTCCAGAATGACCTGATTCTATGTTGTAAAGACAATTCTTAATTCAGAGCAGTATCACAATGACACTCAATGCCTTCCTGTAATGGGTGACTTTTCGCAATGTTGTCAGGCCAAGACCATTATATTTAAAAGTATACACGTTATACATGTTTAATGAGCTTACCAAGTAGTCAACCAATAGTCACCGTGTATATCTGTTGGTAGATTTACCGTTACCCCGGTATATAAAGCGGTCTGTAAACATTCAGGACCAGACAGTCCATCATTCCCTGCGATTGGGACAAGATTACAAGCGTCCACCAACACAGACGGCCTGACACCAGATCCTGTGAATTCCTCCACATAGACTCTTCCATGACAGTGAAGTAGTGCGGCGTAGACTGATCAACAACCACATTGGGTGAACAACCAACATGAGCGTGAAAGGAAGGACGGAAAGTAGTTCTTGGCAACTTCAAACTTTTTAGCGACGGTACCATAGGATTTTTAACATTTTTAACATCACCACATTCACCGATGACACATCTAACGTAATTATCTCTGCATTTTGTAAACTTCATTTCAATGCAGGAAATAAAGAATATCTGCATAAATACTTTACCTAATTCTTGCGTTACTTCATGCAGAGAATATCTGGATTTCTCGTCAGAACGGCTACGTGACGTTTAGGAAAGTAAACACACCGACACAACACAGATGGGCTGTCCTACCTAAGGTTCGTCGTTGCTGTCAAATGCTGTGACAACGCTGCTTACGTCCCTTTCGAGGAACATTTCAGTGTGTCAAAAACTCTGTTACAGTTCGTAAGCTGCAGAGATGAAATAAAGCTGTTAACCGCTGTATGTACATGTCAGACACTTCTTGAGAAAGTATAATGTTATACTGATCATATGGTCACTGCCCCAAGTGTAAAGTGATAGAGGTATTATCTGCCGTAGCTGTAGGTGACATGCAGCTGAAGTCGCAGCTGACAGGGTGAGTGAGTAAAGTTAACCTGAGATGTTGTGAAAGTATGAGGGGGATCGTACATATTAACCTCTTTGACGAAACCCACATGTACGGGAGTTGACGGCATTCAGTACATGTTTAGCTATATTTGTATTTTCAATTTAAAAACACCTTTACAATCGTCCCCGTGCATACAGTATGCCTATGTCAGGAAAGAAGCAATACGAAGGACATCGTGTCAATTATTATTAATTCTAATACCGAGGGGCCATTAACCGAGTTTTGAACACAAGCTAAGGGGGCGTTACTCTTCCTGCCTTGTATGAAACACTCGCCGACGCCAGCAGCGCACGCTATGCATCAGGCAACAGTTGCGGGGTTACAGCGCTGCTCACTTCCGTGTGTTCAAGTGTTCAGGTATACGCCATGTGGATAATACTATAGATAAACCTGGAGGGCATTAATAGCCATTCCTCTTACGAGTTCTCTAACTGCCGCCCCGACAGTGGAGGTGGATGTTGTGGGTCCATCTGCTGCTTAAAGGGGGGTATAATCGTGTTGCTCCATTCAGACGGTTGCTCCACCCCAAATTACCGTCCTAGTTTTTTTCTAACTGGTAGTTGAAACACTGTTATGGAGAAAAGAAATCCCATGTTAACGGGCTGATGTCACGTGTCCAGTTAGGTCAGCATTTGGTATCGCGCGTCATGTCCGCCATTAAAGAGGAGCGAGTCAGTAAGTCAAGATTTTTACGTCGCATCGGCCTTATTTCAAGCCATATGGCGACGAGACGACATTGACACATTACACAGGTCCATCACTGACACAAAGTCAAGCACTCAATAACAAGGTACCATGTACACACTCTAACATCTCAAATCATTTTGCAGTTTATATCGGTAACAACAAAACGTGGTGACGCTTGGTCTTGTGCATAGAGCTGAGTCACAAATCAGTTGACGTTAAGCAAGGTCGAGCACGGAGAGTCCTTGGATGGGTGACCATGTTTGGCAGCTTGCCTAGAGAGAGGAGTATCTAGGGCTTCAGTCCTGCCCACAACTAAGCACATGTGATGTGGGTTCTCACCTAAGGCAAGTGAAATAGCCTCTGTTCACCCAGCAGGAAATATGGGTACCAGGTGGGATAAGTCGTGTGACCGTAACCTGTGGTTCTAGTTCTACATGTTGTAACAGGTGACATATACTGTATCCTGATCTATTATACAATGTGTGGTACCAGACAAAGCTAGGTGCTGCTAGGGCGACATCGATCAGAGTTACCTGGACTGCCCAGTCGTCGCAAATAATGTCAACACAATCGTGCCGCCAGGTGATCTTTTATGACACGTCACGATCATGGGGCATCAGAATGGTTTCACACCTTGTACGTGTGTGGACTCGAACCTGTGTTTTAGAGTGACCTATCTATTGTTTTGAGGCAGCAGTGGAGAGATGGTCAAAAGCTAGAAGACTTTATCTAACACGTGACCTACATACGTCATCATGGTATTTCCACTGTAGCACGAAACAAAAGTTTTACCTTTCAGTTATGAATAGTATGTAGAAAAGAGACTTTTATAAATAGCAGTGCGATTTAGGTTTAGCGGTTATTGGAATCAGCGCATGCTAGCTGGTTGATTGGCTTGATGTTTTACGCCGCACTCAGCAATGTTCCAGCTGTTTGGCGGCGGTCTGTAAATAATCGAATCTGGATCAAACAATCCAGTGATCAACAGCAGGAGCATCGATCTGCGCTGATAACATGTTTATTTGGCTTTTAAAGTAGCATTATTAGGGATTTGGTGGTGGATACTTTTTGGGTACAAACCAGTGTTTGGTGCTGATAGACCAATGATTGTAAACGGTGAAATTTAGTATTCGTATCCATTTTCAGCAGATCCCGGACGGGAGGAAACACCTTTGACCACTGCCTTATGTGTTGTCCCCGTAAACAACGTGCGATTCCATACTGTCAGAAAAACCCATTAAGTAGTCAACGAGGAGCAGACAGGCCCAACCTGCCCACTGTCAGCAGTGGCATCAAGGAGAGAACATGTAACGGCTTTGTGTGATTTATGGTTTAACCGAACACCACCTCAACGGCGACGTGCATCTGTGCTGCTGCTGCTGCTGCGGCTGCTGTAACCAACATCACCATTACAGGGTCAGACATGTTTCACTGCAGGGTGCTACTATTTCCTCTGTAGCATCTGTGTTGAAAATGGCGGATGAAGGATGGCGCATTATCTAACCATTAAAGGGAACGGCTTAGATTTACGGCAGGCTGCCAATGGTTTGTTGTTTATTCACTCTTTGATTGACGAAATTAGGATTGTGTTAACGACACAAAGTGATAACGACATCCATCCAACCTGGGAAACCACGATTGGAAAATTGACATCCACCTCTTGCCATACAATGCGGTATACTGGGACGTAACTAAGTATTCATCTATGCGTTGGCAAAGTTTGATATGAACCGGACGGCACCAGGAGTTTTCTATAGGGGTCTTGGGACATGCTCCCACAAAATGCTTTTAAATATATCAGAAATCACTCTTTATACCACCCAATAGCACTTTGTCATTCTTAACACAATTTTGTAGAGGTAACTGCAATTTTGCCTACATGACAGTTACACGCCTGGTACAGAGGTTGTGATTGTGTTGATTTTCATGCATTGACCCAGCTAGTTAGGTTGGTAGGTTTCCCAGATACCCTTTCTGGCCGGACGTTGTAAAAGTAACATTCGAATCGGATGCAGATATCATCTGGTAGAGAGGTACAGTTATTATCAAGGTGGATACGTTCTAATGTTCTAATGTTCTATCACTACTACTACTACTACTACTACTACTACTACTACTACTACTACTACTACTACTACTGCTACTACCACTACTACTACTACTACTACTACTACTTCAACTACTAGCACCGCTAAATGACATCCGCATTAGGAACGATTACTAGAAGTAATTCTCTCTCTCACGCACACGCACACACACACACACTTATGTGTGATAGGTTGGGTGAGGAGGGGATCTGACGCTTACTTCCATATCCATCATTGCACGCTGATCTGATATATTTCTCACGCCCTACAAATCTCTCATGGCAATTCTGCGGTCTTCTCGGTCGATATTTCTTAAGCTGATATAGAAATACGGTTTGCCTAATGAAACGCGTCAATTTCCTTGTAGAAATGACGTTTTATTTGGTTTTCTTGCTATCTTTCACACTGGTCCGGACGATTAGTTGGCGATACTCAGAAATCTCAGAAATGATATGTTTGATGTTTTGTGAATACTAGTATAGGATGTTTAGCTGAGTTTGAAAAACTGAATTTAGGGACTGGTAAGCGATGTTTGATTTCGGGAAGCAAAACTGTTAAAGATCGTCAAAGGGTGAATATATACTGGAAAAATAGGTTATCCCAAAATATTGAAATAAGTACCGAGCTGTAGTCAGATATATAGTAACAGCAGCAGCAGCAGCAGCAGCAGCAGTAGTAGTAGTAGTAGTAGTAATAGTAATGAAATGGTACTGACTTTAGGTTTGTTTTTACGCCGCTTTTAGCAATATTCCAGCAACATCACGGCGGGGACACCAGAAATGGGCTTCACACACATTGTGCCCATGTAGGGATTCGAACCAGGGTCTTCGGCGTGACGAGCCAGCGCATTAACCATTAGGCTACCCACCGCCCCGTAGTAGTAGTAGTAGTAGTAGTTGTTGTAGTAGTAGCAGTTGTTGTTGTAGTAGTAGCAACCACAATAGAATGAAAGGAAGCAACAATGGCGGCTAGTGGAAGGGTAGAATTTAAGGAGCATCAGAAGTTGATATACACTCACGTGCAAAGAAACGTCCCAAAATTTAGTTTATATTATATTTTGCTGGCTATGGCCAAAACATGAAAAACAGTTCGGAACACATTGCCCCAAACACAGTTGTACGACACCCCAAGGAAATGCACGTGTTTGCATGCCGAAGCGGGCAAAGAAATGACTTTATACAGTGAAATTTCCTGCACGTGCGGAAATCACCCGTATGGAGATCGGTTATATAACGCGTTGGAAACTGTTCTTTGCAATCACAATCATCTGAAAAACCAGCGGGACATGCCTCGATTAACAGCAGAAAAAGAGAAAGACCGATTGGCATGCTGCAGCGAGGGGCAACTCACGACCATGTTGCAAGAATCCAGGGTTGTTGCAAAAGAACGATTGGGACATTGGTCACGTTTACAGACAAACTGGCGGACGGCAGACAGGCCGAGGCGAGTCGACCGAGAAGTCACTACCCTACAAGAGGGACCGTTATACACGGACGCTTCATTAAAGCAATAGATTTCTCGCCGTGATTTATACAGCGTGCGATTCCATACTGTCAGAAAAACCCATTAAGTAGTCCAAGAGGAGCAAACAGGCCCAACCTGTCCACTGTCAACGAGTGGCATCAAGGGAAGAACATGGTAACGGTTTGTGTGATTTATGGTTTAAGTGAAAACCACCTCAATGGCGACGTGCATCTGTGCTGCTGCTGCTGCTGCGGCTGCTGTAACCAACATCACCATTACAGGGTCAGACATGTTTCACTGCAGGGGTGCTACTATTTCCTCTGTAGCATCTGTGTTGAAAATGGCGGATGAAGGATGGCGCATTATCTAACCATTAAGGGAACGGCTTGATTTACGGCAGGCTGCCAATGGTTTGTTGTTTATTCACTCTTTGATTACGAAATTACTTTGTGTTAACGACACAAAGTGATAACGACATCCATCCAACCTGGGGAAACCACGATTGGAAAATTGACATCCACCTCTTGCCGTACAATGCGGTATACTGGGACGTAACTAAGTATTCATCTATGCGTTGGCAAAGTTTGATATGAACCGGACAGCACCGAGTTTTCTATAGGGTCTTAGGACATGCTCCCACAAAATGCTTTTTAAATATATCAAGAAATCACTCTTTATACCACCCAATAGCACTTTGTCATTCTTAACACAATTTTGTAGAGGTAACTGCAATTTTGCCTACATGACAGTTACACGCCTGAGTACAGAGGTTGTGATTGTGTTGATTTTCATGCATTGATTAGCTAGTTAGGTTGGTAGGTTTCCCAGATACCCTTTCTGGCCGGACGTTGTAAAAGTAACATTCGAATCGGATGCAGATATCATCTGGTAGAGAGGTACAGTTATTATCAAATTGGATACCGTTGTAATGTTCTAATGTTCTATCACTACTACTACTACTACTACTGCTACTACTACTACTACTACTACTACTACTACTACTACTACTACTGCTACTACCACTACTACTACTACTACTACTACTTCAACTACTAGCACCGCTAAATGACATCCGCATTAGGAACGATTACTAGAAGTAATTCTCTCTCTCACGCACACGCACACACACACACACTTATGTGTGATAGGTTGGGTGAGGAGGGGATCTGACGCTTACTTCCATATCCATCATTGCACGCTGATCTGATATATTTCTCACGCCCTACAAATCTCTCATGGCAATTCTGCGGTCTTCTCGGTCGATATTTCTTAAGCTGATATAGAAATACGATTTGCCTAATGAAACGTCAATTTGCCTTGTAGAAATGACATTTTATTTGGTTTTCTTGCTATCTTTCACAATGGTCGGACGATTAGTTGGCGATACTCAGAAATCTCAGAAATGATATGTTTGATGTTTTAGATACTAGTATAGGATGTTTAGCTGAGTTTGAAAAACTGAATTTAGGGACTGGTAAGCGATGTTTGATTTCGGGAAGCAAAACTGTTAAGATCGTCAAAGGGTGAATATATACTGGAAAAAATAGGTTATCCCAAAATATTGAAATAAGTACCGAGCTGTAGTCTGATATATAGTAACAGCAGCAGCAGCAGCAGCAGCAGCAGTAGTAGTAGTAGTAGTAGTAGTAGTAGTAGTACTGACTGAGTTTTGTTTTACGCCGCTTTTAGCAATATTCCAGCAACATCACGGCGGGGGACACCAGAAATGGGCTTCACACATTGTGCCCATGTGGGGATTCGAACCCAGGTCTTCGGCGTGACGAGCCAACGCATTAACCATTAGGCTACCCCACCGCCCCAGTAGTAGTAGTAGTAGTAGTAGTAGTAGTTGTTGTAGTAGTAGCAGTTGTTGTTGTAGTAGTAGCAACCACAATAGAATGAAAGGAAGCAACAATGGCAGCTAGTGGAAGGAGTAGAATTTAAGGAGCATCAGAAGTTGATATACACTCACGTGCAAAAGAAACGTCCCCAAAATTTAAATTTATATTATATTTGCTGGATATGGCCAAAAACATGAAAAACAGTTCGGAACACATTGCCCAAACACAATTGTACGACACCCCAAGGAAATGCGTGTTGTATGCCAGAAGCGGGAAAAATGACTTTATACAGTGAAATTTCCTGCACGTGCAGGAAATCACCCGTATGGAGATCGGTTATAAAACACGTTGGAAACTGTTCTTTGCAATCACAATCATCTGAAAACCAGCGGGACATACCTCGATTAACAGCAGAAAGAGAAAAGACCGATTGGCATGCTGCAGCGAGGGGCAACTCACGACCATGTTGCAAGAATCCTGGGTTGTGCAAAAAGAACGGTGGGACATTGGTCACACGTTACAGACAAACTGGCCGGACAGCAGACAGGCCGAGGAGCGGTCGACCGGAAGTCACTACCCTACAAGAGGACCGTTATATACGGACGCTTCATTAAAGCAATAGATTTCTCGCCGTGACGTCATCATCAGTGCTTAGCCTTGGTCATCGCGACAGCAAGCGGACAGTGTCAGACGACAACGTCAACATGGAAATCGGAGCCTATAGACCGTTGAGGGGCATGACGTTACCGCCGGAATATCGACGTCGAAGATTGGTTTTGGCCAGGAATGTTCGCCAGTGGCAGTAACGGAACCGGCAACAGGTCCTTTTCAGCGTCGAGTAGGTTCCATTTGAACAGAACTGACGACCGAAGACGTGTCTACCGCCGGCGTGGGGAACGGACGGCACGTCGTTGCGTTCAGGAAACGGAACCGTATGGTAGGCGGAATGTGATGGTTTAGGGTGGCATGTGGGAACAGCAGGGGCGACCTGGTTATCATCAATGGCAGCCTGACAGCCCGTCGGTATATTGATGAAGTTCTGCGACCCCATATCCTGCCTTTTCTCGTGCAATATCCACAAAACCATGTTTAACAGGACAATAGAACAGCTCACACCGCTTTTGTCACAGCGGCCTCTCTCAACGTCAACAACGTGCCCGTACAGCCTTGGCCACGAAGATCCCTGACATGTCTCCGACAGAGCACTTGTGGGGTCATCTTGGCCGTCTGATTCTGCAGCTTCCACACCCTCCATTGACGAGAAATGCACTGGCTCAGGCATTACACAATTGCGTCGGATCCCCAGTCATGTGATCAGGAGACTTACAAAAGCTCGGCCCGACGACGTGTTCTGACGTGCACCGATGTAAGGGGTGGACATGCGCCGTATTGACGATCTGCCTTCCCATTTCAACCTCTGTTTTGTCATTTGTTTTTTTGTCTTGTGCTCGAATACTGGACAATCGACCCCCGTGTGACAACATTCCCTGTACCACTGTTATGTTTACCACGTTCTCTTTCTTTATGTCAGACATGCTTTACATACACCTTCGTCATGCATAGTAAACGTGCATATCTATTCGTGTTTGTGCTTGGGTTGTTTGGTAGTTGAAAAATACTTTCGTTTCTTTTGCACGTGAGTGTATACAAGCAGCAGCTTCAGTGAGAACACTAGCTGCAGTTCAGCACCTGTGGCAGTGGTAGCTGTAGCAACAGTAGATGTAGTAGTGGTTGCAGTAGTGATAGATGTAGTAGTGGTTGCAGTAGTGATAGATGAAGTAGTGGTTGCAGTAGTGATAGATGTAGTAGTGGTTGCAGTAGTGATAGATGTAGTAGTGGTTGCAGTAGTGATAGATGTAGTAGTGGTTGCAGTAGTGATAGATGAAGTAGTGGTTGCAGTAGTGATAGATGTAGTAGTGGTTGCAGTAGTGATAGATGAAGTAGTGGTTGCAGTAGTGATAGATGTAGTAGTGGTTGCAGTAGTGATAGATGTAGTAGTGGTTGCAGTAGTGATAGATGTAGTAGTGGTTGCAGTAGTGGTAGATGTAGTAGTGGTTGCAGTAGTGATAGATGAAGTAGTGGTTGCAGTAGTGATAGATGAAGTAGTGGTTGCAGTAGTGATAGATGTAGTAGTGGTTGCAGTAGTGGTAGATGTAGTAGTGGTTGCGCAGTAGATGGAGTAGTGGTAGTTTAGTAGTGGTAGATTGAGTAGTGGTTGCAGTAGTGATAGATGTAGTAGTGGTTGCAGTAGTGATAGATGAGTAGTGGTAGCAGTAGTGATAGATGTAGTAGTGGTTTGCAGTAGTGGTAGATGTAGTAGCGGTTTGCGGTGATGATAGATGTAGTAGCGGTTTGCGGTAGTGGTAGATGTAGTAGTGGTTGCAGTAGAGGTAGATGTATTAGTGGTTGCGGTAGAGGTCGATGTAGTAGTTGTTGCAGTAGAAGGAGATGTGTAGTAGTGTATGGCGGCTACTGTAGTAGTATTTACATCAGCAATGATAAGTATAGACGTGTAGCAGAGGATACGGTCGTGTAGTGAGGGTGACAGTAGCGGCGTCAGTAATACTTGTGACTGATATAGACATAACAACAGTTTACTGGTAGCGGAATACGAGGACCTTGCTCTCGTCATCACCCTGTGAACTGGACACCCGGTGTGCTGTGGGCAGATGTGCCCTCCTGTAGAACTACATTGGAGCATGACACTCACTAAATCATGTCTAAACAATACTACACATGATGAGAGGTAAGTCTGTGGTCGAACAGAAGAAGGATATATGTGGTGCTTGAAGTTAACAAAGGTGTTTTGTCTTCATATTTCAGGTCTCCATAGTAACCGTAACAATATCCTTAACTGGCTTTATGCATGCCCACGATTCAAGGGAGGATGCGTTCGGGCGATATCGACAAGCGGTTGGCACTGTCAGTTACAAACGCAGATTCCTGTATCGGTGGGCACATATACAAAAGTGCGAATGCAAAGCGCGGGCATATTATTTGTCCGGGTTCTTTTTATTTTTATTTTTAAATTTTTGTGTCACGCCGTTTTACATGTCCCCCCGAAACCTGAGTGGTCAACTGGTTGAAGTGCGTTTTACACCGATTTTATGTGATGCTGTCCCTAGGAAATCGGGCACACCAAACATAGCCTTTTCATTCAGCACCATTCATTACTTGAACATTTTAACTAAATTCAGATCATTGTCGACAAAACGCCACCCAGTGTTTCAATTTCAATCAGTGGCTCGATAGAGAACTAACTGAACAAGCAGTGATTGGCTCAATATATTCAAGTACACGAGGGCGCTACTTATGTCAATATTACTCTTTTCAATACAGGAAAGCTCACTTCGTCAGATCGAAAACCTACAGGGAGAGGCTAGCCGCAGCTATTCATGTACCAGGTATGATCACTAAGCTCCATCTCAGAGTATATTCTCGATGCTGGAGGTTGACTACCAATGTCTGTCTATGCACCAACATGGGGTACACGTGGCCAGTCGTATAAAGCGCGGCAATTCTCCGTGCAGAACGTTGCTTAGATCCTGGAAATCAGACAGTTTCTTGGTGTGTCATGACCATATCAACGTGCCAAAAGGCCTTCATCCCTGATGCCCGTCTTCCCACATCAAACGCTTCAGGGATCTCTGATAAACGTCAACACATACAGCTACAGCCCTCATGTTGACGGTTACAACAATTGTAACACAGTATATCATTCAAACACCAAACGTATATTTCTAAAGCTAACACTAACTGGAGGAGCTACTTTTCCATTCGGGGTTATGTCCCTTTGTTTTTCAAACATTCACCTACATGGAAGTTCCACCCAGTACAGTTGGAACTGGGTGGACACCCGGATGATGCTAAAGTGGATGAAGATGACCGTTCTGTGAACATCCGGTGCGAGTATGAGTAGTATTAGCTGCTGATGACGGGGCCGCTTGAGGCGGCGCGGCTGTATTCCGTTATGCCACACGCGTCAGTGGGAAGCCAGCCGTGTGATTTCTTTTGATAAGCATTTCAGTCTCTGTAAGTCCAAATAAACTCTGCGTTTTGGTGATTCTTCATGTATACATGATCAATCTATCGGTACATGATGATACCGTACCAATGAGACGTTATTTTTATAAAATAAGGAATTTCCCAATGAAGATGTATAATTCTATAACTCTCCGCTCGACTGACAACGTGATCACATGACATACTGACGTTCCGGAAATACTCTTCATCTGGTTTGGTGGTGTTCATGTAGGAGAGGTCACCAGCTACTGTCAATACACTTCGCAGATCGATGCTCATGATGTCGATCACTCTATTGTCTGGTCAGACCCGATTATTTAAAGACCGTCGTAGCTGGAATACTGGTGAGTTCGGCGTTAAACATGAAACAGACAAAACAAACAACAAAGCAAGAGTCATGACGGACTACAGCAGCCACCAGTTGTTGCCACGTCCAGTGAACTAACGCAGTGTGCTAGTACTGCCAGTGACCGCAAAAACCTCTTGTTTTGGATTTGTCTCCCCAGGAAGTTTCTCATTGAGTGAGTGAGTGAGTTTAGTTTAGTTTTACGCCGTTTTTAGCCATTACACTACCCCCACCGCCCTGCTCAGAGGTGACGAACGTGTCTCCCCAGGAAGTTCATCACAGAGAGGTGACGAATGTGTCTCCGGCTGGAAATGAGATTAAAAGCTAAGCCAGGCAGGGATTACTCTTCCACAAACATATTCAACGATCATATGTTTTACCGAACAAATCAAAATACAAACTTCTCGCGCAGCTAAAACCACATAGAGATGAAAAAACAGTATGACCTAACGACAAACTCCCGCCGTCCTCGACTACAAGACCAGTGGTTCCCGGGGAGACGACATAGGGGAAGATAAGCTATCCGTGTGTGTATTGAGGCACCCCAGTTGCCTGATCCTGGAAATAGATTCACTGAAGTGATTAGACACTGGTGCAAGAGCTCACGTTGCCACAGGGGATGGGAGAGTGCTTCAAGCAGCAGGTTTTAATGGCGTTACCTGTGCTGACGCTGTGCCGGGGTAAGTGATGTAGCTACAGGGGCAGAGGTTCAATACATTCAGGAGGACCACCAGTGTGTGAGGGTCCAGGTACAGGGGTTACCTGTACTGACGCTGTGCCGGGGTAAGTTATGTATCTACAGGGGCAGAGGTTCAATACATCCAGGAGGACCACCAGTGTGTGAGGGTCCAGGTACAGGGGTTACCTGTACTGACGCTGTGCCGGGGTAAGTGATGACACCTACCAATTGTATGCCCTCGTGTCTTTACGAGGATTAAAGATGTTAATAAAACATAAAACATTTGAGATGACCCCCGACTCGAAATGCTTCACAGTATAATACATTATGACAAGGCCGGACACTTCGGTGTACCCCACCCGCCTGCTTTGCCGATCGCTAAGCTACCATCGCATGTAATCGATTAAAACTTAATGTAAACATAATCATGGATAATTGGCCTATCGAGCACCACTCATGACACCTAACAATTCTTTTTTGTTATTTCAGCAAGTCGACTGAAACACGATTTTAACTCTCAACTAAACGATCTTGACACAAATGGCTGACGATATATCCGCAAAAACGGGGGTGTGGTCGAAGCAAGCCCTCTGGTTGGTCAACGCTGCTAAATCTGCACATTCTTTATAAATTCTCGGGACTTTTTACTTTCCTCGACTGCTTGACTTAAAAGAAATGTAAGATTTTCTTCTAGCAATGGCTTTTCGAAAGCATCATTTGTAAATGTCTCCTTAACAAACATCAACCAATCAGAGGGCTTGCTTCGACCACACCCCCGTTTTTGCGGATATATCGTCAGCCATTTGTGTCAAGATCGTTAAGATGAGGGTCAAAACCTGTACTGATGCTGTGCCGGGGTCAGTGATGTTGATGCTGGCATCAGTGGTTCAATACACCCTGTGTCCCATGCTCGTCTACCCGTGAGAGGATCCACCCTGTGTCCCATGCTCGTCTACCCGTGAGATTATCTGCCCTGTGCCCTATACACGTCTACCCGTGAGACTATCTGCCCTGCGCTCTATGCTCGTCTACCCGTAAGACGATATATCCTGTGCTCTATGCTCGTCTACCCGTGAGACTGCCCTGTGCTCTATGCTCGTCTACCCGTGAGATTATCTGCCCTGTGTCCCATGCTCGTCTACCCGTGAGACAATTTCCCCTTCTGCTCTATGTTCGTCTACCCGTGAGACTATCTGCCCTGTGTCCCATGCTCGTCTACCCGTGAGACTATCTGCCCTGTGTCCCATGCTCGTCTACCCGTGAGACTATCTGTCCTGTGCTCTATGCTCATCTACCCGTGAGACTATCTACCCTGTGCTCTATGCTCATCTACCCGTAAGACGATCTACCCTGTGCTCTATACTCATCCACCCGTGAGACTATCTGCCCTGTGTCCCATGCTCGTCTACCCGTAAGACGATCTACCCTGTGCTCTATGCTCATCTACCCGTGAGACTATCTACCCTGTTCTCTATGCTCATCTACCCGTAAGACGATCTACCCTATGCTCTATGCTCGTCTACCCGTGAGACTTTCTACTCTGTGCTCTATGCTCGTCTACCCATGAGACTATCTACCCTGTGCTCTATGCTCATCTACCTGTGAGACGATCTACCCTGTGCTTGCTCGTCTACCCGTGAGACTATCTACCCTGTGATCTATGCTCGTCTACCTGTGAGACGGTCTACCCTGTGCTCTATACTCATCTACCCGTGAGACTATCTACCCTGTGCTCTATACTCGTCTACCCGTGAGACTATCTACCCTGTGCTCTATACTCATCTACCCGTGAGGACTATCTACCCTGTGCTCTATGTTCGTCTACCCGTGAGACTATCTAACCTGTGCTCTATGCTCATCTACCTGTGAGACGATCTACCCTGTGCTCTATGCTCGTCTACCCGTGAGACTATCTACCCTGTGCTCTATGCTCATCTACCTGTGAGACGATCTATCCTGTGCTCTATACTCATCTACCCGTGAGACGATCTATCCTGTGCTCTATGCTGATCTACTTGTGAGACGATCTTCCTTGTGCTCTATGCTCGTCTACCTGTGAGACTAACTGCCCTGTGCTCTATACTCATCTACCCGTGAGACTATCTACCCTGTGCTCTATGCTCGTCTACCCGAACCCACATTACCCGTAATGCTGCCCAATACATCACTGACTCCAGCGTTGAGTACACACACTCTATGACCAGGTGCCGTTGTGATCGTTATCATCATCCCCTCACGTGGCAGGTGCGTGCTGCTGCACTGTCAAATACACGCACATCCCTGGTGTTGTGCTTGGTGCCGGGGCTCACACAGATAGTATCAGCTGAGCCAGGTGGCTGTGATAGCAGCGTGTGTACAGCTCTTGTTTGCTCAGGTTTTATCAGGTTTTAACTTGAGCTGAATTTATCCGGAATTCACGTATAGTCAGTCACAATAGTATGCAAAGGCTTAGAAGCTTGGACGTTATGACGATGCACTTCTTTGAGTGAGTGAGTGAGTTTAGTTTTACGCCGCTTTTAGCAATATTCCAGCAATATCACGATGGGGGACACCAGAAATGGGTTTCACATCGTATTGTACCCACGTGGGGATTAGAATACTGGTCTTCGGCGTGACGAGGCGAACACATTAACCACTAGACTACCCCACCGCCCACTACATTGAACTTTACTAATGGTTGATATCACGATTACCGTCATCAAGTAACAGTGACACACAGCAGGGTTGTACCGTCCATTAGCTCTATCAGGGTCATGGGTCCCAGATTTGTCCATAGTATGATCCTCTTTATCTGAGCTCCGTGTCCTGCTCGTTGGTTCCATAACAACGGTAGACGTCACTGTAGGTTTCCTTCCACAAACTTATCCATTTCGTCGTGACTGGAAACAAGGTTCATAGACAATTGCTAGACTACAAGATGTACATCAAATTGGTCTAACTATATACACCTACGGCTGGGAGGCCGACCATGCTATATACTGGGGACGGAGGCTCGATTTACCTATCGCTGCAATATAACATACCTTTTATTCGAATCTATGAACCCAAATAAAACAGTCATATATGTAATACATCTAACAATAATGAACTTGTGTCTGTGGCAAATAATTAATGTATATTTTCAGCAATTTATGGGATTAAATTTCATTTTCGATTAAAACAATCCACACCCTCCCCGAATATCAAAGGATGGTCTCTGACACATACAAGAAGATAGCCATAGAGAAATATGACTGTGACAGTAATGTGTTGCTAGCAATACACTATACTGATACCACACCTGTCTGAACGTTGAGGCGGACGCTGACACCGTCATCATCTCCAGTCAGCACCGTGTGGCCGCCGCGTAATCCGGTAATACTTTATAACCACAAACCAGACGTAGCTCCCCACAACGTCGTCACGTCGCCTGGTGAGGCAGCGAGTGTCGTGACTGTTGCCCCGCCTGGAAATCTACTTTGTTGTCAATCTACTGATTGCGGTTTGATCGCCTCTCATAAATCAGAACGTGTTGAATGTCAGGAGTGAGTGGAACAGTTGTCACAATGGCCGCCGTCAATCAACACAATCGATGTCCGGGCCGACCCCGCCACCTGGTGCTGGTGTGTGGTTTACTGGGAAGTGATTGATTAACGAGGTCTCATTATTCCGGGACACTTGGGGCTTAATTCGCTGCCTACACGTCCGTTGATGAAGTTTCCACTTTGGAAATCCCGACCTCGAAAGTGAGTGAATCAGTGTAGTGTAATGGAGTGTGAACCAGGTAAAACAATGTTTGATTCCATGGGACATCCAGCACACGGCGTCGTGATACACCAACAAGTGGTGACTATGTTCGGCCAACCGATTCTCATTGTACGCACGGTAACCATGACGTAAGGGGATTGCGGCTGGAATCCTGACGGGATTGTGGAGGTAGTACTCAGTTTGTTGAAGACCTTGCTATTATTCCAGACACGTGACGATTGTAGGGGCTTCACATTATCTGACATAACGTGGTCGTTTAGATGGAAAGCTGGTTGATTACCTGAGGTCGTTTTAGGAGCTTCAAAGTTACACTTGACATCAAGTCTGGACATACCAAAGAGCACATCACTACGGAATATTAGCAGAACCATATTGATACAGTTACTACACTTCTTTTACAATGAATATCACTGCCGTGTTACACAACAGTCAACATGAAATAGGTAGTTTCTTTTTGGAAGTGGAATAGGCTTCCGGCCTGTAATGATCAACACTCGACTGTCTATAAATATGAATTAAACGATTAGAATGTTCGGGTGTGTTTGTTGGACGATCTTGTTGAGGTGTGAATGCCATCCCTCGAGATGATTATTCGTCCTCGGGCCTTGGGTCTCCTGGTCATTCCACAATCCGGCATGAAACTTGGCATGATCGTCAACCAGGTGCTGGTCATGTAGCCATGGAACTCATCTTTCTGTCGAATGTCGGGCGTCGCCCATGATCTCAATCAAAGCGTCTTGGGCCATGGCTACTGGGAGGAGGGGAAGCATGGCTACTGGGAGGAGGGGAAGTGCTGCTGCTCTTCTTATCCATCTATGAATCTCCGGATCCTGCTGATAGGCTTCATTGAAGCCAAGGTTCTGAACCTTCCTCCAGAGAGCTTGTGTGCAGTGGAAGCAGCAGCCATGGACGTCAGAGTTGGGGAAGACAGATAATCTGCTGTCCTCCTTTCTGTGACGTAATGTATTCAACTTCCTTTGGATTTTCCATGATTTGCAAACAAAAGTTTGGTTACAAGCATATTAAAGCAATACATTAAAATTCCTTTTCACTTTGAATAATCTCACTCATTCTACTCTTAAGTCTCCCTCTCGTGTAAGAAGGTTCTTCTTAATTACATGCATGTACGTTTTCAAAACATAACTGGACAATTACTCTTTACCCCTCTAATCTCATTGTAGACATTAGTGCACTCTTGGAACAGTCCATTTGTGTGCAGGTAAGCGTATCGCTGTCACAACAAACTTTGTCTATTCCCTGTGGCTATTTTGCCCTGTAGGCATTAGTAGACCTAACCCAATATACACATTACAATACAATATGCAGGAAGTATAAGGGTGCGCCTCTGTACTGAGTTTACATCGTTGGCATGGTAACTCAACTCACTCACGCATGTATACGGTTCACGTCACAATAGACTGTCATTTCCAAGTATGTATGTCAGTGTGACAAATTGTCTATTTCAGGATCGTCCAACCCAAATAACTGGTCCTATCACGTCACAACATATACGTCATAATGTGAAGAGTAAACACGAGCAGATGCAATCATAGAAACTACTTTCCTATCAACATGTAATTATCTTCCTTTTGACCCCAAGGCGGCTGTCAGCCAAATGTCACGCGCCAGGGGTCACCATCATTGCACATTGCCTCCTCCGTACGACGCACGTGGCATTTGGAGCAAGGGTTATAGACAAGGTGAAGCTGTTTGCCAGGGAGACGGACGTTTATCATCTGTCAATATGTCAATTACATCCACATACATTGCAGTCATGAAATCCCCGTGCTGACAGGTGCGCACTGCCACGTGCTGTGATGACAGATCGTGTCTCTGTGGTCGACGCTATTACACAGCAATATGTGACTCTCGTTATGGAACTGTCGTTCGTATATGTGCATTTTGATGGTGGTGAGTTTCCAATTTAGTGTCTGAACTTTAAGAGCATCGTTTATTCATGTACTTGTTGTCCTCGGAGGGTTACGCGAGACAAGGCAGTTGATAGGTCGTCCGTCGGAATAGGTACTAAACTGAGAAAGGTTCATGTTATGTTAAATGTCTAGTATCAACATATCTATGACGAGAATCTGATATCTAACACCGGGCCGTAAACAAACTGGGAATTTCCCTTCCTGACAATGGCTAAATGGTATTCAAGTCGTGTGCAGGCATTGTCAATCGATTCTCTGATAAACAGATGGCTGAAAAAATATTTACGACCTTAAAATTAAATTGCAATAAATTAACGGTACAAGTTCAAACCAAATCAGTGTAAAACATACCGTTCAAATACATCAAGGTTCTAAGCAGAAAGTCCATGGCACTAGTAATTAGGGGCTTACAGATACTACAAAGAAACGTTATTGCCAGTGCAACATCGCCGTCAGCGATTGGGATGGGCCCGCACTGCAAAGGGTCGTCTTCACTGATAATAGCCGACTCTGCCTGTATATAGTTGATGGAGAACGAAAGGCGGCAATTTGTGTTCTTGGTGTCGTACCTTATAGTGTACATGGTGTGGGGAGTTTGTGGGCAGAGAAGATCAGCCCTGGTCATGTTAATGTGACCATTCAGCGTCATACGGACAGGGTGTTTTTAAGAGAGAGAGGGTGGGTGGGGGTGAGGGGTGGGGGTTTGGGGGTTTTTGGGGAGATGTTGTGTGTTTGCACATGACGGATGTCATGTTTCCGTCCACATGTCATGACGTGCAGGTTGTCACCGAGCCTCAGGGTCAATAGTTTCGCGTTCTGAAGCCCACATTGTGCTATTGTGTTGTATGTCGTTCAGCACAGAGTTGGTAACACCGACGATCTCAGGTTACATGGGTGCTGAATGTATTTCATAATTGTTATGAGATTATTTACTTGACCGTGATCGGGCTCATACCATAGAGACTTATGAAATACTTGATGGTAAGTCACGTGAGATGCTTTGTGGCTCGTCTCTATACTAGAGGCAGCTACCTCACGGACGTGAGTGAGTGAGTGAGTGAGTGAGTGAGTGAGTGAGTGAGTGGTGGAGTGAGTGAGTGAGTGAGTGAGTGAGTGAGTGAGTGAGTGAGTGAGTGAGTGAGTGAGTGAGTGAGTGAGTGAGTGAGTGAGTGAGTGAGTGAGTGAGTGAGTGAGATCAAGGTTCATCATCTGTATGTGAAAGGGTGGCGTGAAACCGGTCACTGTGGACAGGTGGATCTACTGCAAGAGCCGGAGATCAGTGGTTTGATCATGACCTGGGCCGCGTCGTACCTTGTGATGGAGACTGTGGGGTGTTGTTGGCAGCTGGTCATGTGATGGAGACTGTGGGGTGTTGTTGGCAGCTGGTCATGTGATCGAGACTGTTTGGTGTTGTTGGCTGCTGGTCATGTGATGGAGACTGTGGGGTGTTGTTGGCAGCTCGTCATGTGATGGAGACTGTGGGGTGTTGTTGACAGCTGGTCATGTGATGGAGACTGTGGGGTGTTTTGGCAGCTGGTCATGTGATGGAGACTGTGGGGTGTTGTTGGCAGCTGGCCATGTGATGGAGACTGTGGGGTGTTTTTGGCAGCTGGTCATGTGATGGAGACTGTAGGGTGTTGTTGACAGCTGGTCATGTGATGGAGACTGTTTGGTGTTGTTGGCAGCTGGTCATGTGATGGAGACTGTGGGGTGTTGTTGGCAGCTGGTCATGTGATGGAGACTGTGGGGTGTTGTTGGGTAGCTGGTCATGTGATGGAGACTGTGGGGTGTTGTTGACAGCTGGTCATGTGATGGAGACTGTGGGGTGTTGTTGGCAGCTGGTCATGTGATGGAGACTGTGGGGTGTTGTTGGCAGCTGGTCATGTGATGGAGACTGTGGGGTGTTTTGGCAGCTGGTCATGTGATGGAGACTGTGGGGTGTTGTTGACAGCTGGTCATGTGATGGAGACTGTGGGGTGTTGTTGGCAGCTGGTCATGTGATGGAGACTGTGGGGTGTTGTTGGCAGCTGCTGGATGGAGACATGTGATGTTGAGACTGTGGTCATGTGATGAGACTGTTGGGTGGTGTTGTGGTCATGTGATGGAGACTGTGGGGTGTTGTTGACAGCTGGTCATGTGATGGAGACTGTTGGGTGTTTTGGCAGCTGGTCATGTGATGGAGACTGTTGGGTGTTGTTGGCAGCTGGTCATGTGATGGAGACTGTGGGGTGTTGTTGGCAGCTGGTCATGTGATGGAGACTGTGGGGTGTTGTTGGCAGCTGGTCATGTGATGGTGACTGTGAGGTGTTGTTGGCAGCTGGTCATGTGATGGAGACTGTGAGGTGTTGTTGGCAGCTGGTCATGTGATGGAGACTGTGTGTTGTTGGCAGCTGGTCATGTGATGGAGACTGTGGGGTGTTGTTGGCAGCTGGTCATGTGATGGAGACTGTGGGTGTTGTTGGCAGCTGGTCATGTGATGGAGACTGTGGGGTGTTGTTGGCAGCTGGTCATGTGATGGAGAGCTGTGGGACTGTGTTGTTGGCAGCTGGTCATGTGATGGAGACTGTTGGGTGTTGTTGGCAGCTGGTCATGTGATGGAGAGACTGTGGGTGTGTTGTTGGCAGCTGGTCATGTGATGGAGACTGTGAGGTGTTGTTGGCAGCTGGTCATGTGATGGAGACTGGGGTGTTGTTGGCATGGTCATGTGATGGTGATGTGAGGTGTTGTTGGCAGCTGGCCATGTGATGGAGACTGTGAGGTGTTGTTGGCAGCTGGTCATGTGATGGAGACTGTGGGGTGTTGTTGGCAGCTGGTCATGTGCGTGATGGTGACTGTGGGGTGTTGTTGGCAGCTGGTCATGTGATGGAGACTGTGAGGTGTTGTTGGCAGCTGGTCATGTGATGGAGACTGTTGGGTGTTGTTGGCAGCTGGTCATGTGATGGAGACTGTGGGGTGTTGTTGGCAGCTGGTCATGTGATGGAGACTGTGAGGTGTTGTTGGCAGCTGGTCATGTGATGGAGACTGTGGGGTGTTGTTGGCAGCTGGTCATGTGATGGAGACTGTGAGGTGTTGCTGGCTGCTGGTCATGTGATGGAGACTGTGGGGTGTTGTTGGCAGCTGGCCATGTGATGGAGACTGTGAGGTTATGTTGGCAGCTGGCCATGTGATGGAGACTGTGGGGTGTTGTTGGCAGCTGGTCATGTGATGGAGACTGTGAGGTGTTGTTGGCAGCTGGTCATGTGATGGAGACTGTGAGGTGTTGTTGGCAGCTGGTCATGTGATGGAGACTGTTGGGTGTTGTTCGCAGCTGGTCATGTGATGGACTGATCTGTAACTCGGCAATCGGGCTAATGATTTCAGAGTGTGACACTACATGAAGCAAACTGATAAATAATTGAATAATTCCTAATTGCTGTTTTTAACGTTCAGAGCCAAAAAGCGAAATCTAATCTACTTCGCATAGTTTGCCATTATGTTGGCCTGACCTGAAAGACATTTACTTGTCAGGTTTTATAAATAATTGATTTCAGTGGGGCAAATGCAGTCATCAGTTTCTTTGGTTTGACATTCAACATCCAGGTGTTGCCACAAGGGGAGACTACTCACCAAGGAGATAGTTCCCTGGGAGGGGAATCAACATGTACACATCTGGAATTAAGTTACACAGCACGATTTTTTTATTTGATAAATTCAATTTTCATGTTTGACACTGAATTCATTTGATAAATGCCAACAATGCCAATACAATGGTGGTGCAAGGAGAACTCGTATTGTCAGACAGGCACACATGCACACACGCACATACGAACGCACACACACAGACACACTTGGTCCTGCTAGATGTCCTTACAGCTGTCAGTGTTTAAACTGAAATGCTCAAAATGTAATACTGCAGTATGCATTCATTTAAAATACCACGTAATGGCATGTACACCCCAAGGGTTCATGGTGGCTAAGATAAAAAACACCCGGACAAGATATGGTTACCCAATTACATTTGATAGGGGTGTGATGTTTGTGCTTTAATGGTAACTCTGTCGTATTGCACCAACCATTATCGGCCTAATTACCCCACCGTGGTTTGAAACTTTTGGGTCCAATTCAGTTGTCAAATGTAGTCTACATTTTGCACAGCAGTATTTCTCCATGTTGGGTCAATAACGTACAACAGGTTTCACAATTTGCATATCGACGTCGGCCCAAACTGGGTGTAGATAAACTGAATGTAGGGGATTTCGTTTAGGGCAGGTGGTATTTAGGACAATCAATACTTCACTTGAGTGAAACTGCTTGTTGTGCCGTCACTCCGTTCTGTCTGCTTCAATCACACTGTGGTTTTCAGAGTAAGTGCGCGAAGGTCAGTAAATATGCAAACAGGTCGGCGATGTCGTGGTGGTTACAGTGTTCAGTGCTTCACTCACTCATCAATCAACCAACCAACGACGTCTTGTGCATCAGCTCTAAGAAGATGTGGGGCATCCCATCTCAGTCGTTACAGTTTGTATCAGTCAGGGAAAAAAACGAACGTAGAACGCTGAGTAGATGAAATGAAATTTATTTGCTTTTCCCCTGGTTTCCAGTCACGCCAATACAAAAACATCATGATGCAAATGAATGGTTGACATTAAAACCCTGTTACATCATTCAGAAGTTTAGATGTGTATGCAACGTTCACTAGCCCCACGCACTCCACTCCGCAAACAAACATGGCTACACATTCAAAATAATTGATAGTCTTGCGTGCAGAAGCAGATTCCGAATCATTTGAGTTCAAATGTAATTGTTGCTGAATCAATGACGGGAGGAATCTAGCGTTAGCCTGCATCCTAGTCGCTGTCACGACTGACTAACTGGTTCCCCTGCTAGTACACGCAGTGCACTTGTAACCTCACAGACAGGAAGCAGGTGAAGCCATCTTAGTGTTCGTTGGTAAATTAAAGTATCTAAAAAATCTGGAGAAATATCTGAGACAATATGGTAACATTAAGTCAGACACACCTGTATTGTATTTGGTTTTCAGTTCAAGTGTCAAGGTCGCCGTGGTGGCTGCACTCCTTATAGTTCCCGTTGGTCATCAGAGTTGCGTCCCTTGGCCATGCCAGGATCCCGTGATTGTTTTAAGAATATGTTTATCATATCACTTAGTTTGATCATGAAATTATACAATGTCTTTCTCTGGGAGATGGAGCTAATCACTCTTGGTGACGCTTGTTTTGTAAAACCGGACAACGATATTTTCTTTTCAACATTTTCGGGAAAAATCTATTTCTGCTTTAATCCCGGTCCTCAACCTTGATACCAAATGGTCGGACACTGATTGTCTGCTGCAGGCCTGGAGTCGACCACACACCAGCAGCCGGATACCCATGTATATCCCCTCACTCTCTATACCGCTATCTACATGTTGCAGACAGAGGTAAGTAGCTTAACTATAATAGACACTTATCCCAGCCACAACTAATTAAACCAGAATGGGCATATTTGAGTGGTTTCAGCTTAATTTTGATATATAGCACACACCCAGTGTCTGACACGAGGCTCCATGGTGACGGAACTCCCATGCATGACGTCAGTGTCTGCGTCACCAACAACATGGCTGCCGGTCCAGGATACGATGTCGGGCAGGTGACTGTATACACAAACTCACTTGTGTGAGCTGCAGCCTTGGGCGTGGTATTGTAAGTGACGTTCTACAAAGGTCACCTGTTCTTATTTTGTTAGATCAATATCGACAGGGATTAGTCATCAATATAGATATTGGGAGAGACAGATGGTTTGGTAGATTGGATATTTGGATATTTAAGCATGATGTATCGAATGCTATCGGGAATACCAATTGTTCCTCGACGGGATTTTTTGTTTGTTTTTATTAAAACAATTTTTTGTGTGCATCTTCTGCAATTTATTCTATTCTACTAACACATCGGTGAAATACGTCGTAGATTTGAAGCCGTGATCAGCGATTCCTTACACGACCAAGGGATGCAACTCTGAGATGTGAAGTCCGGAACCTATGATCACTTTCCAGCCGACGTCAGATCTGCGACAAACGGTAAACTTGCGTTGGCCTGAAATCAACAGGAACTCTGAAAGAGCCCGTGCCCAGTGAAGCTGTTTATGCCAGTATTATACATAGTCTCGAGTAAACAAACAATAAAGAACTGTTGAAATATTGCATTTTACCATTCCCCAACTGACAACTGACCTGTTGAGAAAGGCAACTCCACAATGGTGCAGGGTTCCCCAATATGCACTGTTCCCCAACATGGCCGTACAGGGAAATATTCATACTGACTGAGACGGATCGTTTTGTGCGTATTTCCTGACTTGTTCTGTCTTTAGCTTTCTTATTACTGGTGGAGCTAAACATCATGCTCAGATATTTGACAAACATAATATTTCTCTTCTACAAATGATGGATGTGTTACCACACTGAACACAACAACCAACACGGAGACATACACGGGGTATAACAGGGGCCTCATTCCTCTTTGACAACAGTACAAGAATCGGAACCACACTCACGAAATGAAAGAGCTTGTTATCCATAAAGTGTGCCAATATTGCTTTCAGATTCTTGTAGTTATCGTGTGTGTGTGTGTGTGTGTGTGTGTGTGTGTGTGTGCGTGCGTGCGTGTGTGCGTGCGTGTGTGAGTGTGCGTGAGTGCGTGCGTGCGTGTGTGAGTTTAGTCCAAAAGCACGTTTTTTTCAAAATGTTTCCAAGCTGAAAATCTATGAAGGATTTTTGTTGATTAATGCTTTGAACTGAAATGAACCAGTTCCGCAGGAAGCAAAGTAATCGTAAATTTCATTTTTGGTTGTTGATTTCAACCTCTATGGTAATGAAGGTAATACAAAACGCATTACAACAATAAAACCTCGTTAATACGAACTCCCGACGATGCAACATGACCGAAACTTTATCAGCACCAGCACCACTCCGCTTGTTTCAAACACCGGAAAACTCGATGTTCGACGTAACTATAACTTTGAATTAATCAGGTTTCACAAATCGGTCTGAACAGACACATTATCATAAATTTAGCGTCCCGAGGTTCGGGTTACATGTGTAGCTCATCTTCTCGAAAGATTCGACACATCAAGTATCTTTTCTTAGAACAGATAACGGGGGACTAACTTGGGGACAGTGTAAATACAATTGTACAAGAATGTCATATTACAACATAGATCTTACTTTTCACAGTTTATCTACACGTACGCGATAAGATATGATTCAAGTTTACTTTCACATAATTGCCGTCTAATTTCTCCACACAGCTCGGAACTCGTCGCTTGTGTGTGCGCCAAGTACATCACTAGACAAAGATCTGCGAGAAGCAACATGCCAGTACATAAAGACTATTTATGAAGGGCCGGCGGCAAAGAGTCTGAACTGTTACCAGAAAGCATTAATCCCTCTACTCATGGTAAAATAAAGCCAACAAAAAATATATAAATAAAGATAGACAGTCGACCTAGGAATAAGACACTGTAGACTGACATTTTCTTGTGTAGCAAACCGAATAGATGTTATTACAAAAAACAATCATATCTGAGAACTCGGGTAGTTTGACCGTTAGCTCTCCATTGTGTTCTGGGCTTTATCGACGTTTTAATTATTTCAGAAACATTCAAGAAAGTTAATATTCTTCAATGTGATCTTTAACGAGCCGTCAAGATTACTTGGTCTTTTAATTCTTTTGTTTTTCTTGAAAACGTTGACATCTCGATCTTGGGGTTGTGTGGTACGAGCATCAAGTTGAACACTTGCTACAACTGTCACGTGATCAACAGCCAACGTTCTTTACACAGACAAAATATGTTACGTAGATTGTCGACAATATCCTGATTATGTGTTTATGAATCACTATCAAACAGTGATGACGCCAGGTTTACCGATGATACCGACTGGGGGATACGTTGTCAAATAGTAACGAACTGAGAAATATCATACAGTGAGATATGTCATTGTGAACTGTAGAAACATGAAACATACGGAATTAAGAAACATGAAAGATATATAGGTGATGTTATCGTGTACAGTAACAGTAGCAGGGAATGGCGGCATTTCGTGACTAAATCGGAATATATACATACACATACATATATATATCGTAAACGTTATTTCGTCAAAGATCGAAGAAACTCCAAAGGATGTAATGGGGATAACTGTTTTTTAGGAAACATTAAGTTGTAGGCTAGTCGAGCTATGTGTAACAAGAAAATAGAAAATGGGGGCCGAAGTTTGAAGGGTGGAACTGCATGTGTCGGAGAAAGAAGAGCTCATGCTACACCTCTTCCGACCACCTGGCGTTACTCGAATCAATGGTGTATGGAGCAAATAACATTTGAAGTGAGGCTATATGACATTAATTTGTACGTCAACTTGTAGAAAACATGCTAGCACGTGACTACAACTACAGTGTGAACATTGCAACCTGCTGGAAGAGATCTGGAATGATATATTTTACAATGTTGATAAAATCCCTCCTTTCTAAAAAACCCTGAAATTGCGAAATCCGACATGTCCGTAGTCTGATCGTAATCGTATATGCTTATATACTTAGCAGGGTATCTGGTTTCACGTGTCGTCAGAAACACGTGCGTGTCGACAGACGGTGTTGGTGACGAGAAGCACGTGATTCTATTGGGTCTGTGTGGATAATCATAACACATACGTCTTGCTGACGTGCTTGTAAGGAACGCATATCGATTGTCAGCGGAGTACATGCATGTATTTGGCTATCGAATGTAAGATTTTTTGAAAGAGACTATTGATCTATGTGCTGGTTGCACGTGACCCTCGTGCTGTGAATGCTCTCACGTGTTTACAGCGCACGTGTTGGATAGTGATAGTGTTTCTCAGTGTGACAGAAGTCGAGTTGGTACATGGTGAAATTCAGTAACACATTCACATCATAAAAATAAATAATTCGGCTGAATTAAATACTCTCTCACACATCATGACAGAAATAGACATTTAAAAATAAGACATGATATATATTGCATTTGTCGGTCCACTTTCGCCACGCATAATGTTTAAAATGTTGATAAGAACTAGATAGCCAATGGCCAGAAGACTCTTGGGCTATTTGGTATTAACGTATTTTTGTCTGACATACTGACCAGCTTGAGCAATGGAATAAAGTGTTCCTGTCGAGATTCACAATAATCTTCTAACATCTCCATGAACAGACACATCATGGCGGCCCATACGTCGAATCACCATAAAAACATGACAGCACGTCGTGAACGAGTTATCTCCCCCTTTGAAATGAAGGCTTCTTGAACGTCTGTTAATACCGGAAGTATCAGTCCATATTATCTCTCATGTGTATGTTCACAAAACAAAACAGAAACAATTGGTCGGCGATCTGTACATGTGACATTTATGAGAGGGAAGCAGTCTCCAGGTCACAGTGACATGCTGGCATCTGCTGGCTACTCATTGCGACTGACATATCATTGTGACGTCATAACCCGGAAACTTACACATTTCATATATCATCACATCCTTCGCCAGTCGCATGCTACTTCCCTTCACTCCTTGTCCCGGTATGAAGCCAGTGATCACGAATGACACATCTATTTACGACAACATAGGGGAGATAACTTTGTGAGCTCGACTTCACATTTCTGTCACTTCCTCCATCTGAATTGTGGGTAATGTCCCAATCTGCGGCACTGTATTGAGCCTTTCAAGTCTTCTCTTTTCCCTCTGGTCCATGGTGAAGGATAATTTGCGACTGTAATTTTTGTAAATGACACTGTCTTGTGCTCGCTTCACTATCCTGACATTCTCCAGGTTTTTTAGGTGCGTGTTTATACCTGGGCTCCATCGGCTCCAGGATCCGGATGTTGTCCCACTTCCGGATGAACACCGAGACTGCTATTATCCACACAATCACGATCAGGAATATGATGATCACTTCCTCGAGCTGCAGGGTGTGTCGCACTCCGGCTCGGTAGTCGAGGCTCTCTGAAATTAGTAAATGAGTGAGTGAGTGAGTTGGGTTTTACACCGCTTTTAACAATATTCCAGTACTATCAAGGCGGGAGATTCCAGAAACGGGCTTCAAATATTGTACCCATATGGGGAATCGAACCCGGGTTTTCAGCGTGACGAGCGAACACTTTAACCACTAGGCTACTTCATCGCCCGTGAAAGTAGTAAATAATGATAATAACAATAAGAATAACAAGAAATAATAATGATGATGTTTTCTCTTATAGAAAGATAGGAATGATATACATAGAAACAAAACCCGTAATGAACACGAAATTAACTCCAACAAACATGACTAGTATTTTTTGGGAACTATTGTATTTTCATAAACGGCGGCATTACCAATCTGTGAAATTACTCTGTTATACTAGGACAACACAGTTATAACACGACTGTATTTGTAACAAAACTGTCGCCTCCATGCTACCTCGGGAAACTATAGGATGATTGAAAGAAAACATTGATCAACACAGTGTTTGTAATCTATCTGGGTGAAGCCGTGGCTTGGACTGTTTATACACAGCAAATAAATGTTGATTATCATAACACGTGCTGGTGTCAATCTCAGATTAGTTCACGTGGATGTGGTTTTTTTAATTGAACTGTGGAAAGTCAGATTAATTAGTGTTGGGAGTAATATGCAACATGTGCAAAAGCATTGGGGGAGTAGTATTCTATATTGCAAGCATCATGTGTTTGGGAGTAGTATTCTATATTGCAAGCATCATGTGTTTGGGAGTAGTATTCTATATTGCAAGCATCATGTGTTTGGGAGTAGTATTCTATATTGCAAGCATCATGTGTTATGTTTGCCGCCGCACTCAGCAATTTCCAGCTATACGACGACGGTCTGAACCATGAACATCATGTCACTAATATCATGAGGACCGATCTCCACAACTGGGATACGATGACACGTGACAAGCATGGGTCGCTGAAGACCAATTCTGACACGGAGCTTCACGGGTTGCAAGCATTTGAGCCTCGATGGCATGAAAATAAGTGAGTGAAATGTTTACCACTGCAAATGTTCAGTTTCACAGCGGCCGATTGCCCGAAAAATGTTCAGTTTCACAACGGGCTGTGAATGGCCCGAACAAATGTCAGCCGTCGGGGTACAGCTGCACTCATTCTTCCTGACAAATATAACTGTACATCATCATGAATGTTGACCAGCCAGCCTGCGTCACACCATGTATCATGCTGGATGAATCAGGGGATCACACCATGTATCATGCTGGATGAATCAGGGGATCACACCATGTATCATGCTGGATGAATCAGGGGATCACACCATGTATCATGCTGGATGAATCAGGGGATCACACCATGTATCATGCTGGATGAATCAGGGGATGATCACACCATGTATCATGCTGGATGAATCAGGGGATCACACACCATGTATCATGCTGGATGAATCAGGGGATCACACCATGTATCATGCTGGATGAATCAGGGGATCACACCATGTATCATGCTGGATGAATCAGGGGATCACACCATGTATCATGCTGGATGAATCAGGGGATCACACCATGTATCATGCTGGATGAATCAGGGATCACACCATGTATCATGCTGGATGAATCAGGGGGATCACACATGTATCATGCTATGAATCAGGGGATCACACCATGTATCATGCTGGATGAATCAGGGGATTACACCATGTATCATGCTGGATGAATCAGGGGATCACACCATGTATCATGCTGGATGAATCAGGGGATCACACCGTGAGGACAGACGGTATAATTAGTAACCACACCGCATATTCTCTGTCTGGACCAAGGTGAAGAAAGATAGAAGCTGGACAGATTGTGGACAATATACAACGTACACATTAGTAGTCCTCTATGCGTCCTGATAAAATCTTAGTTTGTCAACAAAGTTGCTGCTAATGTGTTTCAGTTGTAAACTCCAGGACTTGGTTCACCTTGGACTTGTGTCCAACATCGCCCTGACCCGCTGACAGTGACAAATACCTTGGACTTGTGTCCGACATCGCCCTGACACGCTGTGACAAATACCTGGAGCACTGTTCAGCGTTCAGCCCTTATTTTGTCAACAGTGGGAAAACGCGTCAACCCTATACGTGTGTGCGTACAATTTATACAGTTTGACTTGTGACATCATTTCAACATGGATCACTTAACTACTGCAATTTTTGCCCAATCCATTAGCATATAATCTCGTTAAATCGCGCTCGAAGCATACCTAAAACACCTTAGTTTTTGTTCCTCAGCGCATTAACACAGAGAAATGAGTCAATGAAAATAGTTCAAATTGACGCGTCTCGTACTTAATGACTTCTGTCGGCCGGGCGTCAACAGTGAGCCGCTGTATTGTTTAACCACGTCATTTGTGCAATGATTTGCCTTGTTATGTTATTCACTCTGTCAATAAATCAGAATTATTTCAGTATTTGACGGATTCATTTCGTTACCACAGTAACCGTATCACTACGCTGTCTATCCCATTAGAAACTCCGCTCTCATGAGACCGAGTTACTCCCACTTTGTCAAAACAGGGTGTACTGAGAACTAGCGTAAACATTTATCGTGTCATCGTGATGGAAAACCCTTTTTATATATACATGATCCGGGCTGATGATAAAAACACAAACCCAAGGAATGGTTTTATTACAACTATTTTCATAAGGCCTTGAAGTGACGTGCGTCGATGGTGCAACAGATCAAACCTACAGTCATTATTGTGCACAATCGACTGTGTCAGTAACGACTGATCCCCGCAGTCGTGATCATCACCTGCACACCGGCACAACACGTGTAGCAGTGAAATCTGATTGCATGCACTCAACTCATGAAGTTGTCCTATGGATATCCGATTTATGAAACGCCAATATGTTTATACTGCCACCGGGTGCGTGTTACTTCCACGATAAATGTATTATATAATTGGTTGGAATCTGAACACACTCCCACGTGTTTCCCGGAGACTCTCGGGTGTTGGTTGGAGGTAACATTAACTTGGTATTATGTGTTCAGTATCCGACGCGACCATGCAACTGAATTCATTAAAGCAACATTGAAAAGTTATTTTTTTGCTGATTTCATCAAACTAATTTGCTTAATCGTGATGCCACTCAGACAGACGAGAAAACCCAAAGTTATCTGATAGCTTTTCGAAATTGATTAGAAATATGAAAAACCAACATGTTCCGTCAGCACCATTAAAAGATGCATCTGATGAACATGTGTCGATACATTGTGATTCTCTTTACCAGGCAAACAAAATCATGCCAAATTGCTTTCCTTCCATCGATGTCAGGTTTTTTGTTTGCTCAGGCACATTGCTGCAATACGATCAAATACTTCACATTATCCCACAAATAATAGATACCATTCATTTCTTGAGTGATTCTTTATTGACAACTTTACAATGAAAACAAAGAGACAAGCTAATCGCAATCTATTTGTCCTGAACCAATCTCAGTAATGTACCAAAATATTCCAGAAGACCAAACTAAATTACACACATACTCAAAACAAACAGCCTCGGTCCTCGCGATTGAGAGGTTGTTTATTTTTATGTGCACTGTATCATGCAAAACACTTAGTGAACTTGTTCGTATTAGCAACGATTAGTCATGCCAGAAAACATGTCCGTCCTGTAGAGAACAGTGATATGGAAACAATGGCCTACTATAGTCTCCTTGTTCTGGTTATTGGTCGACATCGCGTGTTGTTATCTCTCCAGGTCCACTGCTCTATATTACTGAACTTTCTACCCTGGACTATCCAGGGGTCAAATAGCACTACACACACTGCTTGGGGGCGGTGGGGTAGCCTAGCGTTCGCTCGTCACGCTGAAGACCGGGTTCGATTCCCCACATGGGTACAATGTGTGAAGCCCATTTCTGAATTGTCCCCGCCGTGATATCGCTGTAATATTGCTAAAAGCGGCGTAAAACTAAACTCACTCACTCCGCTCAATCACATACCATTTGTGATGAAATCATCACTGATGTGCAGGGCTATATAATATCAACTAAACCGATACACGCCGTTAGATCAAAGTCGTGTAGTGTCATTCTAAGCTATGCGCGATCAGCAGAAGTCAGTCCAACCTTCCGGAAATGGGTTCGAATCCCACCATTGCTCTTATTTTCTGTCTAGGTTTGTGGGCACCATGACCGTCGGTTCCCTCGGGTGGCATGTGTTACACAGTGTTTCTCCCACGCCACGCTAACACCCCGTTATATAATTGGTATTGCGGTCACAGCGGCGGAAACTCGCTCACTATTCTCAAGTATATCCGGTTATAACTGTGAGAGACGCTTAATCTTACTCGTGGATCCACAACCAGCGCATCCTTACAGGGAACGGTTTCTACTAGAACAGTGTTCAGTTTAATTAAACAGCGCATGTCCCCGATGTCGACAAATCCGGCTTTATAAAGTTACAACATGGACGTCGATGCATCACGTCATTTTGTCTACCTGAACATTCCGACGGGGCAGGTGTAAACAATCCCACGTTAACAAGTTACAACTACGCCCCGCGTTTATTGTACACGCTAGGCCAGGTATTGTAGATGACGCTTGGTGTGCGGTAGAGTAGAGCTCATCGTGTAATGAGTCGACTCCTATGAGACGGGTCTGCTGGGACTGTCTTGGAAGACGGAACTAATGAAGCTCTGCAATCTATCCCACGGTCTGTTTCACACACATGGAATATTTAATATGATGTAATTGGCCATCTTCGACCTTACTGACGGGTTGGACCAATTATGACGTTTATTCTCTCGAACCTTTTGACTTCTAATTGCAGGCACGACCATCATAGGGCGTTACTTTGAGTGAGGTTGAATGTTTATGCTATATTCTACCATGAATCAAGAAAATACTAGATTCTGATTGGTTGTTCAGAAAAATCAGACGGCATCAATTGTGGATTGACGCTCATCTGATTGTAAGGCCGCTTCACCGCGCATTAACAAATCGTATTGTGAGAACTACTTCCGTTTGACCATAATGATGGCGGATCATAACAACAACTCCATGGATTTTGACGCTGACTTTCGAATTTTCCACATAGGCAATTGGAAATTTTTGGATTAAAAATGCGTTTGATTTCATTGCGCTTCACTGCGCACGTATAGAACACTGCCGCACTACTTCAGCTTGACCACCAACATGACTAATATCAACACAACAGACGTGATGGAAATGCTGATAAAACATTTATTTAAACTCGAAAAATACAATTATATGATTTCCCCACACAATTATGAGGGAACCTCACTATCATATTACCTTCTATTATAAAAATATTCAAACTCAATTACAATACACAGCCCCAAACATAAACAAAACAATATCTAACATATAAATCAGAAGCCTTGTAAAAATACATCCCTATCTATGCAAAATATGCAGCAAAACATTAGTAAACATTTACCTACCTGGTAAAATGGTATATTTAATTCCGTTTAGAATGGGAAATTTCAAGATAGATCTAACGGTCTGGCGAAACACCACATTTATGCCACTCATAGTCATACTCCATCATATTCCGTTGGCGTTGCATCGTTCACAAAATAATTCTGCTCTCTGCCAGCTTCCCTGCAAGGTTGTCACTGTAATGTTCATCTACTTTGGAAAACGCTTGGACACAGTCCAGTCCCAAACGACGAAAACAAAGTTCCAAGGAATCACAAGTTAGTCGCATGTACACTAAGCAGCAGCACTGTCACTCTGTTGTCCCATGCCGGGGTGGAGGCAGTACGTGAAATCATGATCGGCCGGTCATAAAAATCAACAGTCTTTGATGAGTTACAGGTAGTAGGTTGATCAGGAAAGGATCTATTCTTCGATTCTGCAGGGTTCAGATTCGACAGTCAGTCAAGTATTGTCCACTGTCACTTCAAATTTCAACCTTTCGCAAAATGTAAACACTGGCTCGTCCGCCATTTCAAACTGTTGCGTAACTGTCTACTTCGAAGAAAATAAGTAGGTCAGACGATTCCATTATAGTGTGGCCAGGGGGCTACAGTTTCACGGCACACAAAACAATAGGCTGATTTTAGTCGTGTGGAGATGGGATGAAAAAACACAAGATCTTGGGTATTACATAATTGCATTGAATAAACAGTAGTTTGATTTCTTTGGACAGAATATTGTTATGTTGTAATGTTAAAAAAATACGAACGGCACCTACCGCTCCCTTCACAGATGAGTTCAATTCGCCTCTCGTCCCATGCCGGATTACGCAGTGTCTTCCGCAGAGCGAGGAAGTTCGATTTTAAATGGGTCATGGTAGAATGGATAATGTACGGAGGATTATTATCAATTGAAACCTCACGCTCTGAACCACGATCGCCGCCATTAAATCACGCTACGCGTTTTGTTAACATATGCAAGATCTCTAAATTGTACGATAATCATCTGATGTATTTAACATATTATAAACATACATTAATTTGTCGTTTTATCAAACCAGATGATGCATTCATGCATGCCTTCAAACTGTTGTTTAACGGCGCGCTCAGTGGTGTTCCAGCTAAATAAAGGCGGTCAGTCGATACTCGAGTTTGGACCAGACGAACCAGTGATTGTTACAACTACAATAGTGGTCGGATGATTACATTATGTGGCCTGACTGAGTGTGTGTCATCGCGGTCTGACGATGTAAGTCGGTGTTCACTTTATCAACCACTGGTTTGCCAGACTTGTTTACATATGTCAATGTTGTTTACAGCTGCATATTAAAATATAAACAACCCTTTAAACGCGTGTTACTGTTGCATGCAAAACTAGAATACGGGGCTTTTGTATGGCTTACTGTACATAACTTCAAATTGAACTAATTTCTGATCTCCTTTAATGACCAATATACATTGTTGCAGAAATGTCACAGGAATTACAATTTCTTTTGCAAAATGTACTCAGTAAATGTTTGTTACTCCGGCTATGGTTGACTGAAGGTCAGGGGACATGAATGAATACTGCTAGTACTATCAGGATGGACGATACTGCAATCTGTATAGTGTTATACTGATACTGTACAAAGATGGTCACGGTAGGGAATATATACTGAACAACATTGGAAACGCACCAGTCTAAAATTATCCATATTTTCATCAAGATGGATTTCAGCATGACAATGATCAATGAATATAACTAACATGAAGTCGAAGGGCATGTCCAGTTGAAAATATGATTTAGAAACAAATTCCTGTCCACAGTATGACTCTTAATTCCAAAATGCATCAACATGCAGCCACGCCATGAAAAAAGCGCGAATTTCATTCTGAAATCATACTGACTGTGACATTAAAAGCAGGTGTATGAGAACCAATTCTCATTGCTTCACTAACGATTGTGAAACGAGGACAGAGATGCCGAGGTTAACACCTCACGAAAGAGAACGTGCACTAGGCATGATTCAGGTTGGCACCAGCAGCAGGGATATTGCTCGACAACTTGGACTTGGCCACTCCACCATCGTTAGGCTTCATAGACGACATCAGTAGACAGGCAGCACCCGTGACCTTCAATGACCTTGGCAACAACGTGTTACGACGCTCCATCAGGATCGCCATATTGACCTTGTCCATATCAGTGATTGAACTCTGCCGACTGCCAGGACGCTGCACTAGTTCAAGGTTGACGTGGGGGTCATCAGCGCTGACTTCATGCGACGCCGTCTACATGCGACGCCGTCTACATGCTACAGGGCTCCATGCTCGACGCCCTTACGTTGGACCAATTTTGACTGACAGGCACCGTAATGAGCGTATACAATGGGCTAGCAAGCATTTTCAGTAAAGGTTACAACAATGACATGGTGTGGTAGTCACTGACGAGTCACGTCTTCATCTACGTAATGCTGACGGCCGATTATGTGTTTGGCGTAGAAGTGGTGAACGTTATGCTGATGAGTGTGTGGTTCAGACAGACCTTTGGGTGGTGGGAGTGTCATGGTCTGGGGTGGAATAAATTACAATCACAGGACTGCCTTCATGTCTGTCAAGGGAGAGTTAATGCCCTTTAATACCGTGAGCAGATTCTTCAGAATCACTTCGTATCTGTCTTCAATCACCACCAAGATGTCCATACTTTTCAACGGGACAGCGCACGGGCACACACAACAAGACTTTCCATGCAGTATCTGGCCCAGCAACACAACCAGGTTATTCATTGGCCAGCACAGTCGCCAGATATATCCCCCCATGGAGCACTTGTGGGACGAAATTGGTCAAAGTCTTTCGCGGCGACAAACATCCGGGAACTTGAAGCTGCACTACTGCAGAAGTGGAATGCCACCCTCAAGAACTCTATTCGGATGCTTATTGACTCAATGAAGAGACGTTGAACTGCATGTGCCAATGCAAATGGCGGTCACGCGATATTAACTTTCGATTTGACCCCACTTGTGTTTGATCCTTTCTGACTGTGGAACATTTCAATGAATGAGCGTCTTTTCTGTGTTGTTGTTTTGTCAGTCGTCCATCTGTTATTATCCACTCAAAAATATCAATTCCTTACACGTGCTCTTAATAATCTGAACTTTTATAAGTAGTGCGTTTTCAATGATGTTCAGTATATAATAGGGAATATATGAGGTACACTACTGGCAATTTCAACTAACATTTTCATTTTCTTTGAATCGAAATATCAGATGATAAGAAACAATGATCCATCTACTGTCTTTTGAAAGGAATATCAAATGTATTGTCATTTGCCTCTCGGTATAGAAGATTCATTCGGCGACTTCCTTCTTTCATTCCTTCGTTCGTTTATTCATTTCAAGAGTAAGCAACTTAATATGAGTGAGTGAGTGCGTGACTCGAGCATGACCATACAAACTCAAATGCCGGATTCCGACGACGCAACCCAGACCTTTACAACAAGGTTTGACTACACAATATCTCATTATAATCTGCTCTGGAATCAGATCAGCCAGAACATATCTTACTCCTGATAATATACTACTTGCCAACAGCTGATGGAATCCCCAGCTTCTATGGAATTCCATAAACATCTATAACGGTCTCAGTATTTGAGTTATTTATCTCAACACGATCAGCCAGATCAGCAGTATATCGGCTGCTACGTACAAACTGGCTCTCACACTGATACATCTCCCATTACACAGTCACTGAGCAACCAGAGAGATCTTCCTCTCTTAACACAGAGAAGATACACATTTCACCCAGTACCCATCAAAATGGTCCTCAGACCCTATTATGCGATCCCCCGTCAGTATTTCCAGACCCTATCATTGCTGATAACACCGCAACAGGAAATACATGGCTGCTGCAGATCTAATTTCAATCAAGGCGAATTATCGCAAGCGTATGGCATTTATCAACCCAGTCTTACAGAGGAACGTGAAGGAGACCCGATTCATTCTGTAAATGCCACATCTGAAGAATCAGTATTCGTTTAATGTATCGGGTTGTGTCTTGTAAATCAAGATGAGGGGGGTCGAAATGGTGGCGGTTGAAATCTGAATCGATCATACGGCCTTGGATGAGATACGGATCAGGAGCTGTGGTGGATCTGGACAGGATACACGCCACAAGAGCTCATAATAACACGAGCAGGAATTTCAAATTGGGCAATTTGTCAGATTGTAGGAAAATTATTTTTATCGGAGGCTGTCTTTCCTAAGTCTCATTGATATCCAACACACTAACTGATAAACAATATTGCATTTGTATGGGTTGTTTCATGAACAAACCAAATGAAGAGCTTGACGATATTCTATGTGTCTCCTGTTTTTGGAGAGTGTACAGATAGATGCCTTACTGAAGCCCTATACATGACATTACATAACTGTACACGTTAACACACACCAGCCACGGGCACCGGCCTGTATTTGTTTAAACCGGGCTGATGGAAGCCATCTTACCCTCACCGCTTGTAATCGGCAGATAACTTTGACAGAATATTCAATTGAGGAAACCAGAAAAGGAAGAACTTCGGCGCTAGTGAAGCCCCAGCATGACTAGGGGCAGAACATGCCGGTTACTGTTCGGTTCATGTTCCGCTGCGTCACTTGCTGCCGTGGAGGAAGCCAGGTGGCGCTCAGTCCGTGTGACCAGAGTCACTTTTATGCTGGACATGAGACCTAACTACAACTGGTGCAGCGTCCGCAATACACTTCCACTGTGACTTGCTGAGGTCACATTGGTCATTGGTTGTCCAACTGTTGGTGTCCCCGGTGTTCCGCTTTAAGTTCAGATATGGAGCAGCGACCTACTAACACCCTCAACACCCCATGTCATACTGAACTACCTTGTTATAAAGTGTATGGCGGTGTAATTGTTTCTGTCGTAGGCGTGCAACTTATCAGCTCTCTGATGGCGGCCTTTTGTGGTTTGTAAATATTGACTAGCAAATAATTTGGGTCAGTCGATAAGATTCAAAATGATGATTTTGGTCTAATGTTTTCTGCTGCTCTGGCACGAAGGTATTTCGGTCAGGGTTGGGTCAGGACATACCTGTTAACATGATCGTTCAGGAACGTGCAGCATGTTTAGTATTTTGTACATGTATTCATTAGACCGCCTCCGTGGTGTAGTGGTTAGAGCGTCCGCCCGGAGAGCGGAAGGTCGCGGGTTCGATCCCCGACCGCGTCATACCAAAATACGTTAAAATATGGTACTTGTTGGTCCCTGCCTGGCGCTCGGCATTAATGGGTACAACAAGGACTGGTCTGCTCGGAGTCAGTATAATGTGTCTGAGTGGGGTATTCATGCTTCACTGCTAGCAAAAAACCAGCTTAAGTCTGGGCTAGTACAAGCAGCCGCATATGCACATACACACGCATGCACGTCGTCATATGAGCGAAATATTCTCAAGCACGACGTAAAATCCCAATTTCACCTCACCTCACATGTATTCATATTACAAAGATGTCTGACGTGACACGAGACTACATACAGTGCATCATTACTTAGGAAGGAAAATAGTTCTATTTTACATGAAGCGTACATGACAACATGTAGTTCACTGAATAATCCCTCAAAGGTAATTCGTTACTGCATTGTACGTCGTTCGTACATTGGTACACCGAATGATGTACGTACATTGATTGTACTTCGTTGGCACACCGTATGTCGTTCGTACATTGTATATCGTCCTTAAATCGTATGCCGTTAGCACATCGTATGTGGTTAATATACCGTATGTGGTTGGCACATAGTATACCATTAGGACATTTTGTAGCAATAGTTGCAAAACGTTAGATATGTAGTATTTATTATAACGTATGCTGTTGTACTTGTATCCACACTGGATCTTTTTGAAACGTGTGATCCTCGTTCTTGAAATATATTTCAGTAAATATCAATACAGCACAAGGGTTTTCTGCAGATACATTTTTGGGTCAAGGCTGTAACATGTAGGACACAGCTAGGTTTCATTGAGATACCGGTTCCCGGGGATATGGAAAGTTATACCACTTGGTTGATACAATTCATTTCTCCTCATTGCACGGGGACCTTGTAGTAACACTGTTTGCCGCCGTCTCCACGAAGACCACTTTATCAAATAAGAACAAAGGAGTATTTGGACAGATCTTTAAGTAGGAGTTAGCCGGCGTGCCTGGCAACGTCTGTTGTAGCACCCTACATCTCCCCCAACAATGGCAATTTGTACATCGTAGTTGTGGTTTCCATCATACAAGTATGCATAGATGGCAATGCATATTTTCCGCATTCATAACTTCAATATTCCTTCACTCCTTTGCATCAATGACTGTATTACTCCTATTGAATTCACTCATTATTCTTTTCTTCTTTTATGCCGGCAAATGCAGATGCATCATTTTTATCTTGGATTGATTGTCGGTAACTGATTTTGTCGGTGACAGTCATTAATTAATACATGCATATATTTACAGTCAGAACCGCAGAATGGCCATTGATTTTCTTCTGACACCGGGGAGGTTTTGGAGGAAATTTTTATTGAATACTTGATTTTATAAATCTTTTATTACTGTTATAAATTTCCTATCGCGAAGCTTACACAATTACTCCCGCCATGATTTCATCGGATCGATGTCAACGCAATAATTCTTTCTGCCATGTTCCTCGGATATTGGTTGGGATCATTCAGTTGCCATGGTAACGGTCCTTAGTTTGTCAACAACAGAGACTCTCTTCGTTATGTGTATGACTTCTAAATGCCATTAAGGCCGGGCGGGACAACTTAGGAATGGTCAGCCAGTCCTAACTTGACACCCAGAAGGAAGCATGCTACAAAAACATTTTTTATATCATTGGAAAGATCTCAAGGAGATGAATCCAAAAATATAATGTGCAAGTGTGTTCATGTTTTCATAAGCACCCTACATCTCCCCCAACAATGGCAGTTTGTACATCGTAGTTGTGGTTCCATCATACAAGTATGCATAGATGCATATTTTTTCCGCATTCATAATTTCAATATTCCTTCACTCCCTTTGCATCAATGATTGTATTACTCCCTACTGAATTCATTCATTATTCTTTTCTTCTTTTATGCCTGCAAATGCGAATGCATCATTTTTATCTTGGATCGGTGACTGATTTTGTCGGTGACAGTCATTAATTAATACATGCATATATTACAGTCAGAACCGCAGAATGGCCATTGATTTTCTTCTGACACCGGGGGAGGTTTTGGAGGAAATTTTATTGAATACTTGATTTTATAAATCTTTTATTACTGTTATATATATCCTATCATGAAGCTTACACAATTACCCCCGCCATGATTTCATCGGATCGATGTCAACGCAATAATTCTTTCTGCCATGTCTCTTGGATATTGGTTGGGATCATTCAGTTGCCATGGTAATGGTCCTTAGTTTTATCAACAACAGAGACTCTCTTCGTTATGTGTATCCTCCTAAATGCCATTCAAAGACCTAACAGAATCGTAGTTTTCACCAGTTTTAAGGCGATAAACATCAGCGCCCTGCATTACTTTGAACTGATAAAACAATTCAATAAGAGTCAAACCAACCTCACTTCGGACTGCCCATGCCATGTGTTACATGATTTCATTATTCAAAGTTAGTTTCGTTATTTTTACTGTTCAATGTAGCTTCCCTAAACAAAGATCAAATCGATCAATCCGACCTAGAGACCATTCATTTCACATCTCGGTTTCTTCTCTAAACGTCTCTCATGTTCCAGTAGTTTGTTTTTCATCAGTTTTGTCATTCGTTACATGATTGATAGAAACTAATTATTTCGAAGTCACGGGAATGCGTGACCTTTAACATTAATGCTAAACAGGTTTATCATATTTTGTTATCAACTCCTTAACGTAAGGACAAAGTAACTTGTGAATTTGCTTCATAATAATTGAACTGGGAATTCTATGATGGTTTCTTTTACAAAGACTTCGCCGAACATTCTATTCCAAGATAATGTAATGGATTTAAGTATCGCTGAAATTCCAGTGGTTTCTTTTTGCAATGATTCCTCATCCATAAAAGAATTATTTCCTTATTGCCCATGACAGCCCAATTTGAGGCCTTTATCTCTGTCTCCAGAGCAGAAATTGGATTTATTACTTTTCCAACAGGACATAGAAATGAAATGTAGCCTGATATATTTTAATATCAGGGGAGCCGTAATCGACTATTTAATGACATTCGTCGATAAACTACCGGGCAAAATAGTATACGCTGGAAAATCGATTCGAAACCAGATTAACTCAGAAACGTCAGCAAAACAATGCAAAGGCTGATATCAGTCGAGGGTCCAAGACACGTCAGAATACCCGTATTAAATACAACATCCGTTTCTGTTTGTTTCATGTTCAGACAAACACAAGGACTGGTGTACTGCCTATTGTCCCAAAGTAGAACAAAAGCTGATGGGAAGAAACAGGATGTCAATATTTTTCGTTTTGCTCTTTAAACTTTAGGAAAATGCCAGTCAAACCTCAAACGTGTTTGTAGTTGGCTCTTAGTTCTTATCTTCGTTACTGATTTTCCAACTTCTAGAATGTCGATCAGTCACCAAACATTGTCGTCTCATTACAACCAGCAGAAGTCAAACGAGAGATTTCATCAAACGACGACATATCAGTGTGATTATAACCGATGTATTTGTCCATGACATAAGCGCTGATACAGACTTCAGAAAGTTAGAGCCGAGGCATTACCAGAAGAACCGTTCATTTAATTACAGACAGCAGAACCGTGTACAGGATAAGTGTCTTTACAACTACTACTACTCAAACACAAGTTGTAAAGAGACGAAATTGTAAACACACAATTGGAAACTAATAATAGAGTCAACAGTGAAAGGATGAGTTGCATTCGCACACGCACACACGCAGGCACTATACATTGTGTAATCGTTTTGTCCAACATGTTATGGTAAAACACTGATGTGGACATCAAATGACGTTAGACAGAAGGGAGAAACTCAAGCATTCTCTGGTGTTTAATGACTACGATGTGTTGTAACATATATAAATCATGAGGCAGTGACATAATTACCGTCACATCTATCTGCTGTATTGTTATCAATGCCCGTGTACAATTCTGGAACTTTGTAAATGAACGGTTCTTCTGGTAAAGTTCGCTCTAACTTTCTCAGCAAATGTACTTTTCTTTCAACACAAGTTTTCGATCGATGTCAAACACGGTTAGAGACTGATGTCCACCTCGCGTGTAAGCTTATCATTGTATCCTTGTTGAATAGACCAGTTCTCTACTAGGTGAAGGGTGCTGCTTTATCATCCATCTTTTCTTCACGGGAGGCGTATCCCTGCCCATCAGCAGCATGTGAAGATATCACGCCAGGCTGGCTGGAGATGGTAAATGTCATATTATATAGACTCAACATTGTATTTATCAGTGGGTAGTTTCTTTAGTCTGTGAAGGCGTCACGGAGGGGGCTGCTTCGTCATGATGCGTCGTCCGATGGTACGACGTGAGGAGATGTCCCACACAGCGACATCATCATTACCATATCAGCCGGACTACGACGGTATTCCACTACTTGTCTGTAAAGTCAGTGACTGGTATTTAGAATCGATGTAAGAGGAAACACTGACGGATGCCGTGTAGGATGTATATAACATGTCATGTAAAGTTAAATTCGGGAACAGACATTCCATAGACGGAGAACTGAGATTTTGGCAATACACGCTCCAGTCATATCTTCAGAGTTGACTTCACCAATAAAAGTTTCAACTACGCCCCAACTAAACTTTAATTTTCGGTATCCTGGGCTTATTTTGAAAATTGCCAACAATAATCCGAGGACTAGTTCAGCAGGGCTCGATAGTTGATAGAACAAAGTCGGCCATGTTTGTTTATGTAAACGCTGAAATAGTACCTACCTGACCTTAAAGATTGGCGTATTTATCATGACGGTGTTTATCTGCTGGGACTATCTAATGAAAGTCCTGCTACTTGTCTGTAGTTCCAATCTCCGCCCGCCTCATAAAAATACCAAGTTGGCGATCTTTCCTCATCAGCATTGATTAAAAGTGTTTCTGAAGCAAAAAGCGACTCGATTTGCATCATAAATTAATTAAAAACTGTTACAACGTAATCTGAATTATGAAATCTAATCAAATTAGTTTCACAATTAGTGAAAAACATTTATTCGCCCGCCCGCTCTATTGCTGATTGAGGTTTGAGGATGAGAGACACATAAACAGATACGCCATATCTTCCTTGGTGCCAGACAGACCCAGTCCTCGGAATATACTCCGATAAGTCGATTAGTCGTGGGAATATCTGACACGATCGATTAGTCATGGGAATATCTGACACGATCGATTAGTCGTAGGAATATCTGACACGATCGATTAGTCGTGGGAATATCTGGCATGATCGATTAGTCATGGGCATATCTGAAACGATCGATTAGTCGTAGAAATATCTGACACGATCGATTAGTCATGGGAATAATTGACACGATCGATTAGTCATAGGAATATCTGACACGATCGATTAGTCATGGGAATATCTGGCACGATCGATTAGTCGTAGGAATATCTGACACGATCGATTAGTCGTGGGAATATCTGACACGATCGATTAGTCATGGGAATATCTGAAACGATCGATTAGTCATGGGAATATCTGACACGATCGATTAGTCGTTAGGAATATCTGGCACGATCGATTAGTCATGGGAATATCTGACATGATCGATTAGTCGTTGGAATGTTTGACACGATCGATTAGTCATGGGTATGAATGACATGATCGATTAGTCGTTGGAATATCTGACACGATCGATTAGTCATGGGTAAGAATGACATGATCGATTAGTCATGGAAGTATATCTGACACGATCGATTAGTCATGGGTATGAATGACATGATCGATTAGTCATGGATATATCTGACAGGATCGATTAGTCGTTGGAATATCTGACACGATCGATTAGTCATGGGAATATCTGACACGATCGATTAGTCATGGGAATATCTGACACGATCAATTAGTCATGGGTATGAATGACATGATCGATTAGTCATGGATATATCTGACAGGATCGATTAGTCATGGGTATGAATGACATGATCGATTAGTCATGGGTATATCTGACACGATCGATAAGTCATGGGTATGAATGACATGAACGATTAGTCATGGATATATCTGACAGGATCGATTAGTCATGGGCATGTCTGACAAGACTGATTAAACATGGGCATACCTGACAAGATCGATTAGTCATAGGCATATCTGACAAGTGCTAGGCTCTGAAGCCGCACATTATGTCCTGTAGAAAGTATATTTGCTGTAAATAAATCAAGATTATGTCATTTGCGTCAAAGTTAATCGAATAGATCGCCGCAGACGCATGCATAACTGATGACCCGTGAAGATCAATATATGATAGGTGAGTCTGTCAGTGTACCGTGAAGATCAATACATGATAGGTGAGTCTGTCAGTGTACCGTGAAGATCAATACATGATAGGTGAGTCTGTCAGTGTACCGTGAAGATCAATACATGATAGGTGAGTCTGTCAGTGTACCGTGAAGATCAATACATGATAGGTGAGTCTGTCAGTGTACCGTGAAGATCGATACATGATAGGTGGAGTCTGTCGGTGTACCGTGAAGAATCAATACATGATAGGTGGAGTCTGTCAGTGTACACCTACCATTGTAACGGAATGACTCAAGGTCACGGACTCATCTGGTTGCCACACATATATTAGCGTCGCATATCAAATTCAACCTGTTGCATATTTTTTAGTCTCAGCGGAATCGATTAGGAAATTTCAAGAACCCTTTGGGTTATTTCAGTGAAATCCAACCAGAATCGTTCCTCGTTAATTCCTGAAAATTCTGAATAACGAAGGTTTGTTGTCGTAGTCGTTTATTTCTATAATAGAAGCCATCACGCACAGCTATGGTCGAATATGCGGGTTTCGGACAAACAGAGGTAATCATCCTTCGAGTTCCAGGACATCGTTGGCATTCTTAAGAAGAGAATAC
>NW_025766142.1:0-64052 GCF_003918875.1 Haliotis rubra | reverse complement strand
CGCGCAGCAATATTCCAGCTGCATGGTGGAGGTCTATAAATAATCGAGTCTGGAGGTCTATAAATAATCAGACGATCCAGTGATCAACAGTATGAGCATCGATCTGCAATTGGGATCCGATGACCGATGGTCAACCAAGTCAGCGAGCCTGACCGCCCGATACTGTCTCTTAGTCTCCTCTAACGACAAGCATGGATTGCTGAAGACCAATTTCTAACCCCCGATCTTCTGGGATGCTTATGGAGATAGTATGATATGTGTCGTTGGTATAAGTATCTCAGTTTGCTAGCATTATAAAACCAGCATCGATTAGAATAGGAAACTGCAGCTACACACAAAACATATTTTTATATACAACATGCGCTTTACCATCATCATATTCCTGGTCCAGCCACCGCCTCATCGGTGTGAGCGTCATCCCCACGTAGGGATGCCAAAGGTTGTTACAGCTGCCGTCAGGTGTCCGGAACTCGTAGGAACTGTTACAAGCAAGATTACTTGTGCATGTAATCTCTGGGCCCAAACCTCTTTGCAAAAGCAGCTCCGGTATGTCCGCCTTTTGTACTTTTCCCCTGACAGATACCAATAATTGTGAGTTAGTGAGCATGGTTTTAGCATGTTCTAGTAAGTTCACGACAGGGGACATCAGATATGGGCTTAACACACAATGCCCAAGTGGAGAATTGAACTGGGTCTTCGGCGTGACAAGCGAATGCCTTAACCACTAGGCTACCCTACCGCGCACCAACACTTGTCTCATCAAGCAAGTTAAACGCCAGTTAAACGTTGTTATGCAATGAAATGTTCTTAAATTATTGAATCTGTATATTCTGTCCTTTAGTACACATTTCAAATGTGTAAAGACTTCACCATATTCACGGTTTTCGGGAGAGGACTACCTATGTAGTGAAAACTTGTGCTCCAGTCCCTTTCTTTGTGATCAAAATATATGTAAATCGAAAAAAGAAAATCAACATTGTATTCCTGGATACATAATTCTCTTTTCCATGCACAAAGCAGACAATCGTGTCAGTTTGCTTTCCTCGGCCAACTGTTAATCAGGAAAGATGCTTGTATTAGAATTGTTTGTTTATTAGAACTGTTTGAAAAGGTTGCAATAATTTCGACATTGTTTCAACCGGAATTTATTCTGCTTGGAAAAAGGATCACACGGGACTTTGTCACATATAAACTGAGTTGCCAACTGCAACTTACTCCTCTCTCCACATTTTCAACTTCTACAATGCCACTCATTGGCACTCAAAGAAGTTAACTTACCCTCCACCAACTCTTGAACCTGCAGCAGGTGAAGACGATGCTGCCTTCCTCGCTTAACGCTCTCTCTGATGCAGTAAACGTGAACTTGTTATGTTGGTCAGCAGTTGAACTCTGGCTTCGAGAATTTCAAATCTGAAATAGACATGAACGTGTTTGTGAATGAGCTTGATTTGGCGTCTCAGCATGATGTGAGAGGAAAGTCACAAGCCATGCAGGTATGACACTGCATTCTCTTTCATGATATGAAAAGATCAGCATGAAATTTCGCCTTTTTTTGAGTGAGTAAGGATTTACGCAAAATAACTAGCAACGTCAGGGCGGTACACCGGAAATGGTATGTTGGAACCAGAATCCCTAGACACACTTAGTCACACTAACCAATTGTCATATTTCTTCCGATGTTGGTACGAACTGCGAACAAAACCTAACATAGTACCAAATATAATAATTCTTTCTATGTTGGCACCATTTTCCCACGATACACTTAGTCACACTAACCGAATCTAATATTTCTGTCTGTGTTGGAACCAGAATCCCCAGACACACTTAGTCACACCAACCAAATGTAATTTTTCTTCCTATGTTGGAACAAACTGCAAACAAAACCTAACATAGTACCAAATATAATTGTAGTGGTTAGAGCGTCCGCTCGGAGAGCGGAAGGTCGCGGGTTCGATCCCCGACCGCGTCATACCAAAAGACGTTAAAATATGGTACTTGTTGGTCCCTGCCTGGCGCTCGGCATTAATGGGTACAACAAGGACTGGTCGGCTCGGAGTCAGTATTATGTGTTTGAGTGGGGTATTCATGCTTCACTGCGGCATGGTATCTCAGTGGGCTAGCACTATAAAACCAGCTTCAGTCTGGGCTAGTACAACCAGCCGCACATACACATACACACGCATGCACGTCGTCATATGAGCGAAATATTCTCAAGCACGACGTTAAACCCAATTTCACCTCACCTCACCAAATATAATATTTCTTCCTATGTTTTGACCAGAATCCCCAGACACACTTAGTCACACTAACCAAATGTCATATTTCTTCCTATGTTGGGACCAGAATCCCTAGACACACGTGTGATTAAACTGTAACTGTTTACCTGATGATCTGAAGTTGCCCTCCTCCCTCAGCTCCTCCTGGAGACGCATCTCGGCCCGGGAATATATCATCATCTTCTGTGACGCAGTGAAAGTGGGGACTACATCTGATCTGTTCCGGTCAGTATTGGACGCCGCCGGTAAAATATGGCAAGTAGCCAACAGCAATGGCATCAGAAGCAACACGGGCATTGTGGAAGAATCCTATGAAGATACAGAAAAGAAGCATACATAGAGATTGGGCGAGCTTGATACATGTTTCTAATATGCAGTGTATTTGTACCGTTATTCAGATTATGTAAGGTCAGATTAAACCGTTTATCTGATATGAGATTTTGGACGTATCCCAACTATATCACAATTGAGTAAATAATAAACGATGTGGTCACACAGAATTCTCATGCAGGTTGGTTGGTTGTTTAACGCCGCCACAGTGTTCCAGCTATATGGGGGCGGTCCGTAAATAATTTGGTCTGGACCAGACAATCGAATCATCAACGGCATGAGCATTGATCTACTATTTGGGATACGATGACATGTGTCAACCAAGTCAAGGAGCCTATGTCATCGTATCTCATTTGCGTAGATCAATGCCCATGCTGTTGGTCACTGGATAGTCTGGTCCAGACTCGATATTTTTCCAGACCACTGCCATATTGCTGGAATATTGCTGAGTGCGGCGTTAAACAACAAACAAAGCTTCATTTTAGAGGTTCCTGTTTTAAGAGTATTACTTTGGAAAAAAATACAATATGTGGGAATCTATTCAGAGTGAGTGAGTAAACATTACTTTACGCTGCATCAGCAATTTGGCAGATATTCGCGGCGAAAATCTAATCAGAAGGTCACACCATGAAATCGATGTAGATGGCAAGATACTAAACTATTTTAATGAATGAATATGGTTTTACGTCGCATTAGCGATTTCAGTAGTACAAAGTGTGAATACCATTTCCTTTGTGTGGAGACTATTGTGAGTATACAATAGGCTCATTTGTGGTGAAATGCACAGCTAAACTAGCGCCTCCCGATAATGGAATCTCCAATGACAAATTATAGCCCATTAGTTGGAACATAGATACATTAGGTATATTTTTACATTTTATAATTACATATTTGCTATGTGAAGTTTTAAGCATGTAATTCTGGAATAGGACTACTGTGGAGCCGGTGTCCAGAACTTGCAAATAACACCATGCTGGCAGTGCAGCAAGAACAGCATGTGCAGTGAGCAGATGGAGTTCAAAACTCGAAGATACAGGACCTGTTTGCTAAAAACTGAAAAGCCCTTAAAAAATACATCATGATAATAAAGGCAAGAATTTTATGGATGTCAATTTCTTTACTTTGAGGAATACGACGTTTCAGAGTATATTCTTATTCCGTCATCATATGAAGGATACTCCGAAAAATTTACTCCAAAACGTTGTGTTCCCCAAAATAAAGAAGTAGACATAAAAACGTCTTGCCTTTATGTGTATCACTTCTTAATACCAAAGACTTTAATCATGAAAACCCTATTTGATGTCCTAAACCCTATTTGATGTCCTAACCCTATTTGATGTCCTAAACCCTATTTGATGTCCTAAACCCTATTTCATGCCCAAACTGTTCCATTCAGGTAGGAACGGCTATCCCTAAACACACATCTACAGAATTTGAAGACCTCGTTAGTTTAATGTACGTTCAATTTTAAATTGATTAATATACACTTATACTCGTTGATATACTAATATGATTGTAACTATTCGTTCACACACACACACACACACACACAGAGACACTCATGCAAACACACATACACACGCCCTCTCTCACACAAACAACACTCCCACAAACATACATAGTCACAGACACAAACACTCACTCAAAAACACACACAAACCCTCTCAGAAACACCCACTCACTCACGCAAACAGACAAAACACACACAAACATGCACACTCACACTCACTCACCACACAAACCACACTCACACAAACACACTCACAGTCACATAAACATACCAACATGCTCACACAGTCATACACACAAACATCATTCCCTCCCTTCATATCGGGGTCGGTGGGGTAGCCTAGTGGTTAAAGCGTTCTCTCGTCACGCCGAACACCCGGGCTGATTCCCCACATGGGTATTATGAGTGAAGCCCATTTCCGGTGTCCCCCGCCGTGATATTGCTGGAACATTGCTAAAAGCGGCATAAAACCAAACTCACTCACTCACTCACCCTTCATACCGATGGAGGTTTCTAAATCGTCCTACCCATTACATTTCACTCCTACCCTACATCAAGCTGAAAAAATCAGATTCAGGTACCCCAGATACAATGATCATTATACGATTGTGGAGAAATATAGGAAATGTGAAGGTTGATTGTTAAAATCCGAGTCTCACCTGGAAGTATTTACACTTTAGTATTCTGTGTTGACATGATGCTCTATGGGACTATATCACCCCTGAAGATCTGGGTTAGAATTGATCTTCAGTAACCCATGCTTGTCGTAAGAGGCGACTAACGGGATCGGGTGGTCAGGCTCGCTGACTTGGTTGACACATGTCATCGTATCCCAATTGCGTACATCGATGTTCATGCTGTTGATCATTGGATTGTCTGGTCCAGACTCCATTATTTATAGACCACCGTCATATTGCTGGAATATTGCTGAGTGCAGCGTAAAAATACACTCACTCACACACTCGATCACTCACTCACTCACAGAAGTATATCCATGTCGCTGAATCAACGGATCCGACGCATTCACCTGACAATTCATGACCAATGACCCACACCATATGGTACAGTTACTCGCAAACAGGCTCTTACAGCGGATCCTATTTTCCTGCGACGAGCATTATATACAAGTTACCTATTACCGATTCTGATTCTGAAACAGCATCATACACGTGCGCCCCCAAGTTGTCACATCTTACCTTCCGCTTGAGGAGCAAGTGTTAACTGCCTTATCCTGTACTCGGTAGTCACGCGAGACTCTTCCCCACACAGTCAGATGTGTCACTCATATATTTACCATGCAAAATGTCGCCAACCCGATTTCAACGTGTATATTCAACGTTATATACCATTTGCAGTGAATGGCTTTTGAATGTTTTCATACCTTAAAGTACAGATATTTTAGGTTTGTCTGTTGTTTAACGCTGCATGCAGCCATAACCCGGCTATATGGCGGCCTTCTGTAAATATTCACGAGGGTAGTGAAACTAAAGTTGACCTGGGTGTAGTGAGAGATCGTGTAGATGAGGACCAAGTATGGCTACACTTATAATGTATGAAAACTCCTGGTGAAAGGCTACATCTCTGAAAACGCGGTGTGTAAGTTTGCACTGCATCCGTCATAGAAGACGACATAAAGCAAACAAAAGATCTTTTGAAACAGCTGAAGATGAAGCACGTTAGTGGCCTGGCGGCAACGTATTTGCCCGCTATGGACGCCCAAAGTGAGTGCCTGTGGTTTCATGCCGTTTTCAGCAATATTCCAGCAATATCACAGCGGGGGACCGCAGAAATGGGCTTCACACATTGTACCCATGCGGAGAATCGAACCTGGGTCTTCCGCATGACGAGGGGACGCTTTAACCACTAGGCTACCCTCGCTGCGACTTACAGAGAGCTTGACAATTATGGTATTCAAGTTTTTGTTTTTGGTTTTGTAAAATACATATACATATACAAGGGAGTATATACACATCATACTGTTACACACAGGAAGTAACACGTTCTTTAAACAGTTCATTTCTTTTAACTAGTGCATGTTTAATATATAGTGAAAGGTTTAATATACGGGATTCGTTCTTAGTCGTTAAAATATATACGAAAGCTTTCAGTGGCGACATCCCTATCAAATAATCTTTAATATATTTCTTTGGAAGATCACTATAAAATGGACAGACGAACTCAAAGTGAATTTCATTTTCTATTTCTCTATCGCATAACTGACAGATTCGTTTCGATTTTGCAATGGAATGTTTTCTTCCTTCATTTACAAAAAGGTCTAACAAAACTAGTCGATATTTAATAAAATGAGTCTTTAAATTTTCCGTCGTGAGTATTAATAAATAAATTTCTGGTTGAAGTAAGGTCTTGAAGGTTGTATAATATGCATATCTTGAACTATCTTCTAAAGTGGAATTCCATTCCTGGTAAAACATATTAACAGACCGAGTTCTAAATTCTTTAAGAAACATGTCTACACTTCCAACTGACTGACATAACCATATAAAACCATAACCATGGGAAAATAGAAGATTCCTTATATGCGATACCCATGTAATTTTTCCCATGTTATCTAAATGTAAAAGCATGTTATAAGCTACTTTGGGAAGACGTTGCTCGTGCATATGAAGAAGTTTGAACCAATATTTTAAACATCTAATTTGGAAATTAATATATAATAGGTATCTACCACATTCACCATATACCATGCAACTTGGTGTAGAGGATCCAACACAAAGAAATCTTTTACATGCTAATAAGTGGACCTTCTCCAAAAATTCATACCGCTGAAATCCCAATACTTCGAGCCATATAATAATATTGGTTGTATCTGGCTATCAAAGAGCTTAAAGAATATTTTAGGTGACATGGTTCCAACTTTGTGGACAATAGACATTACACTTATTAAAGCTTTCTTTGCACGCAATGATAAATCTTTGGTACATTTTGTCAAGTTCATTGTGTGTGAAAACCAAATTCCTAAATATGAATAATGATCCACTACATGGATTTACTGACCATCAAATAACCATCTTTCTTTCAGCGCTGTTGGACCGCCTTTCCTGAAGATCACAATTTTAGTTTCATCTAGATTCGCTGATAATTTCCATTCTTTTGTGTATGCATTTAGAATATTTAGTTGTCTTTGGAGACCAACCACAGTTTCTGACACTAAAATGACATCGTCTGCAAAAAGTAACATCAAAAGTTCTATTAGGTCTGGAAACATTTGTATACCATGTTTACCATTTGAAGCTATTTCAATATATAATTCATGAATGAAAAATAAGACAGGACTCAGAATACAGCCTTGTCCTAAACCCAAAGGACAATCACAGATATCTGTTTCACCCTTCCTGCTACGTCACATTACAATATATTGCTTTTATAATAGCAAACATTTTCCCCCGTAGTACAGCTTTCCGAAGAAATTTCCATAGCCTAGAGAGGTCAACTGAATCAAAAGCTTTTTTGAAATCTACAAATGCTACACACAATTTATGCTTTCGTCGTGACAAAGTCTTTTGGATACGTGCATAAAGAGTAAATATATGATCTGATGTGGAATAATTCTTTCTAAAGCCAGCTTGAAATTCAGGAATGTTATCACGCATGTTCGCCCATTTAGAAATTGTATTATTTAGTATTGTTGTAAACACTTTTCCTAGAATGCTCATCAATGAAATACCATGCCATGTAGTTGTCTGGGTCACTCCGGTCACCTTTTTTATGCAGTGGAATTGTTATTGAACATGATCATCTGTTTGGGTAAATACCTTTTTCAAATAGCTTATTAAAGCATTTGCATAGTAAAGGCTTAACTACAAACCTGGAACACTTCAACATTTCAATAATTATATCATCTGGGCTTTTCCCTTTTTTAGGTGATCTATTCCACAAAATGTTTAGCTTTCAACAATGGGTGAATCTAGCAGAAGTTCGTCAACATCAGTATAGCATTCAGTAAAATCATTTTGCATGTCATCAATTTCCATGTCTAATATTGTTTCATTTGAAAAAAACATTCTTAAAATGACTAAGCCACTGTGTTTTTGATACGTTATTTTTAGCATGGGACCGATATTTGAGGTATGGTATTTCTTTCCAGAATGATGAAGCGTTGTTCATAGAATTTACCAGTTTGTCTTGTTCACGCCTACCCAAATCAACTTTGAATTTCCGACAACAATTCTTATATTTATTCCTACTTTCACAATATTTCTTTCGGTCAAGACTAGCACGAGTTATTCTAAATCTTCGTAGTGTCTTGCGGGCGTTCGGTCTTGCAGTTCTACATTCAGCATTAAGTGAGGTCTTTTTATTTATGTTATGTTTTAATTATTTTCTCATACAAGAAGATGAATCCAGCATTATATGAACAGAATCATCAATTGCCCCCCTCAATGTTATTATCAAGTTTATCGAAGAGTAGTTGTATAATAGACGTTATACTTTCATGAAGCTTACTCAGATAATTGTCAGATAATTCGTCGTAAACACACGCAAGGCAAGTAAAGTGTCCGCATGAAGAAACACGGGATGATACATGTAAGGTACAAACATAAATAATGAACGTCATACGACTATTTTAGAAATGTCTGTCGCTTGTCTACCGTAAAGAAAATTGACAGGACATTTTCCATTTCATTATAATAGTCCGGATATTTCTGATACAACGCGACCAAGGGATCGAACCACCGCCCTTGTGGACAAATGCTCTGTCCACTTACCTACGGTACCAATATCCATAACGGTTTATAACTGACATATAAACTGATTGAGCTTTTCACAGTAGATGTCATTCCACACATATTTTCCAAAGTAATAATGTAATTGAACACAATCTTCGTCATAAGAATCGAATCTGTGACTTGGTTCGAACAATTTCCAATCAGTGTATTGTGGGAGTGTGTTGTCTGTCCAGTAGAAGCTGTCGTTTCCATAAACATCTCTTAGTCCTATCCATGGGTACTCTGAAATGAGCAAAAGAAAAGTTAGCTGCTGTTTACGCCAAACAATCTTCAGTAATATCGGACTCAGGCCAGTAAATAACCAAATCTGTACCAGAAAATACTTTGCTTGAGATGTGCACTTCATCCGAGTAGTTTCGACCCATTCCTGAATATCCGGGATAGAATCGGTCTTAAGCAACCCAGGCTTGTCGTAAGAGGCGACTAACGGAATCGACCGGTCAGGAATCGTATCCCATTAGAGTAGATCGATGGTCATTCTATTGATCATTGCATTGTCTTCTCCAGACTCGATTATTTACAGACCTTCAATAGTAAATAAGAATGCAATAATTTCTTTGAGTAAAGATATAATAGTCCAACTGTCAGAGGAACTATCTAACCAACTGCCTCGATACACAAAAGAAAGCGATGCTACCGGGTAGGAAACGTAATAGCTTCAGCTCCTTAAATGATAAAAATCAGCATATCAAACACCACAATAAGGATATACATGTACTCCTGTTGTCTCTGCATCCTGTGAATATGTTAGTCTGTACCGGACTGGCAATACAGACCAACAGGATAGAACGATACATAATCATCCTTCGAACCTGAACCCAAAATCGGTTCACTCTCGTAGCCAGAATCTCACTCTGGCTATGTCAGAGACCTGTTTTGACAGAATCTGGCTAAGTGAGAGGACACCCAAAAATCATTTCAGTCGACTCTAACAAAGCCCATAGCTAATGGGGACCCATTCTACTGCAGAAACGCCATGGGTGTAAGATGAAGAAAGATTGCAGTTGATAAATATTCACTCTTATAAGTAATACATTCCAGATCAGGCTCGCATTACTGCATGCTGGTCGCACCACGTGTGAAGATCATTAGTCTTCAGCAACCCATGCTTGTCGTATGAGGCGATTAAGAGGATCTGGTTGTCAGTTTCTCTGGCATGGTTGATGCTTGTTATCGTATTCCATTTCCGTTAATTGATGCTCATAGTGTCAACCACTGGATTGCCATGTCCAGACTCGCTGAAATATTGCTGAGTGCGACAATAAACAACAAACGCTTAAAGCTGTAAAGATGTGACACATATAGGGTTGGTTTTGCACGCTATATGACAATCTTGATTGATTATATTATCATATGCGAATTTATATTGTACTTTTCTCATGTACCACCGTTGGTGGGTTCTCTTGAGAATAAAACTGTCTGTCTGTCTGTCTGACAAGAGCATGACACTTGACACAGCTCTGACCACAGAGCACGTTTCTCTTCAATTCTCAGAAATACTTCCAACAAGAGGTATAAGAGGCTACAGATGTTTGCATATTGTACATATATCAATGTGGTTGATTTAATGTTATGAGTAAACCTGTGCCTCAGGGTAACTAACACCAACGGTAGGTAAGTAAATAATTACAACAGAACTTCATTACCAGATCACACCAGATGTGAAATCTGAAGAAGTACTACTGCATGTGCTAAAGTGAGTAAAATGAAATCAGAAGAAGTGCTACTGCATGTGCTAAAGTGTGTAAAATGAAATCAGAAGAAGTGCTACTGAATGTAGCAAAGTGAGTCCAATGAAATCTGAACACGTGCTACGACAGGTACCAAACAGAGTAAAATGAAATACGAAGAGGTAATAATGTATGTAACAGAGAGTGAAATCAAATAAGAAGAAGTGATACTGCATTTCCAAAAGTGAGTAAAATCTTGTTAGGCAATGTTTGAATTTAAGGATTTGTGGTGCACACGAAACATTAATCATCAGGCGCAAATAGTAGTAGGGTTGATACGCGTGAATAGGTACAAATGAATTAACGGTCTATGGGAGTGTAGGATCTTTGGAATCTGCATGAAGTTTAACATCAATACCACTGTAGAAGTGATGCTGTTGATGTAACTCGCATCTTAACGATGGGGCGCAAATGAAGGCCAAAAGCACAATCTGAAGGCCTGCATTATCTGTTAATAGTGCAAATGAAGAGGCCATACAAATTACGAAACCCATGATAAGATTCGAAACACAGACCTCTAATTCAAAGCCTTGTCTCTTCAAAAGCATAATCTGAAGGTCTACAGTATATGTTAATAGTGCAAATGAAGAGGCCATACAAATTACGAAACCCATGATAAGATTCGAACCACAGACGTCTAATCCGAGGCCTTGTCTACTTGACAAAAGAGGATAAACCCGTCAGCAATATTAAATATTCCGTGATCTCGCCCTCATGTAAGGTCGCATCAGCACCTTGCATTCAAAGCGGCCTTAAACCAGACTCAGTCTATTTAATAATTCATGAAATTAAAAATAACTTTTCCGGCAAACAACAGAATCTTGGCATACCTTTTTTCTCTGTCCTTGTGTACAAACCACCTAGGATTGAACTGGTCTGATAGTCCGAGACGATCTTCACTAGGGTCCCACCATCAGCCTTACACACTTTCAGTGCTTCATTCCATGTCTTTTTCTGGCGATACAACTTGACAAGGATGATAGTATTTCCAAACTCCAGTTTTCTGTAACTCTTCACAGCATCTTTCAATAAAAGAGATTATTTATTGTGAGTGAGTGAGTTAAATTTTACACCGCTTTTAGCATTATTCCAGCAATATCACGACGGGGAACACCAGAAATGGGCTTCACACATTGTACCCATGTGGGAAATAGAACCCGGGTCTTCGGAGGGACGAGCGAACGCCTAAACCCCTTGGCCACCCCAGATTATTTACAACAAAACCTTCCGTACTAATTCAGCTGATGGAGGATATGTGATCAATATTTATGTTTAAAGTGTCAGCTGTTTTTTCCAAGCGGGAGTCACACATTGCACCTAGGTAAGGGAATCGAACCTGGGTCTTAAGCGTGACGAGCGAACGTTTTAACCACTAGGCTTTCAACCCACTATACGGGAGATAATGGCCTTTTCTGTCTGTAATTACTGCCATGAGTAAAACTTGAGCCATGTCTCCATGTAATGAGGTCCATGTGTGAAATTGGGACCATTTTGCAACGTAAGTAGAGGCGAATTCGACTCGGCCCATTGTAATTAGTGCTTTGTTTGAAACTGGGGCCATGTTGCAACGTAAGTAGAGGCGAATTCGACTCGGCCCATTGTAATTAGTGCTTTGTTTGAAATTGGAGCCATGTCTCATTGTAATTACCTTCATCTGTAAAACCGGGGCTTTGTCTCACTGTAATTACCTCCTTTTGTAAAAGTTGGCCTTGTCTCATTGTAATTCGAGCCATGTTTAACATTGAAGACTCGACTCACTGCTACTGGCACTTTGTGTGGAACTGGGACCTTGTCTCACTTTAATTTGCCCCATGTGTGAAACTGGGGCCTTGTCTCCCTGTACTTAACTTCATTTGTAAAACTGGGGCCTTGTCTCACTGTAATAGACCGATCCAGTCTGTCAATCAAAACTGGCGCATTTTGGCCAATCAGCAGGCCGGGCGTGCTTTGTGGATTTGTCAGACTTATTTCCGGGGTCAGACGATGCCTCCGAAGCGATGTGCTTCGAATTATGCTATATCTATTACATATTGTTACGATTTGATGTGCACTTTTAACACAACCATTACGCTAAAGGCAAAAGATTTGAGGCAGATCAAGGAATGCGATAGGTCACACGATCAGTTAAATGTCGGCACCATCGTTCACGGAACCTACGTCTGCTCGAAGGTGAGAATTTGCAGGACTTTCCACACGTTATAGCCGGTTCATATGAAACATAAGCTTACTCTCTGTACCTTTACACTTCTTAATTTGTGTCATCAGGGACACAGCGGTTGGTTGTGGATCCGCACGTGTAATTTCAGTGTATTTGCCGAACTTGAAATGAAGTAAAATATCCAGTGACCTTATGTCCAATCATTTGATCAGGTCCTTGAAGTTACTATATGCCTTGTTGCACATAATTAAACATTTCTTTTCAAAACTTTTTGTGTGAACTGACTCTGCTTATTTAGAGATTTTTTATTCATATAGAAAGAGTTCAGTAGAGTTCAACGTTAATATTCGCGTTAAAGGCTAGAGGACCCTTCCTTTTGCGGCACCAGGCCGTGTGCTGGTCCACAGCAGTTTATTCCATTGGTGTCACTGTGGACTCACAGACTCTTGCTTTTTCAAAATAACATAACTGACATTCGTGACCTGTGCCCCTATCTTAAACGAGTTCTTAACGTTAGAACATGTCGTAACGCAATCGTTTGTCAGAGGCTCACAAATGTCGTAGCTCCACGGACTCTTTCTGGATCGGGACCCTGGTTCCTAAAATAATGGCTTTGTACAATCTGACCAGCAGTAAGAGTGAGTGAGTGAGTTTAGTTTTACGCCGCACCCAGCAATATTCCAGTTATATGGTGGCGGTCTGTAAATAATCGAGTCTGGACCAGACAATCCAGTGATCAACAGCACGAGCATCGATCTACGCAATTGGTGAGGTGAGGTGAAGTTGGGTTTAACGTCGTGCTTAAGAATATTTCGCTCATATGACGACGTGCATGCGTGTGTATGTGTATGTGCGGCTGCTTGTACTAGCCCAGACTGAAGCTGGTTTTATAGTGTTAGCCCACTGAGATACCATGCCGCAGTGAAGCATGAATACCCCACTCAGACACATTATACTGACTCCGAGCCGACCAGTCCTTGTTGTACCCATTAATGCCGATCGCCAGGCAGGGACCAACAAGTACCATATTTTAACGTCTTTTGGTATGACGCGGTCGGGGAACGAACCCGCGACCTTCCGCTCTCCGGGCGGACGCTCTAACCACTACACCACGGAGGCGGTCTACTACGCAATTGGGAACCGATGACATGTGTCAACCAAGTCAGCGAGCCTGACCACCCGATCCCGTTAGTCTCCCCTTACGACAAGCATGGGTTAGTGAAGATCAATATTCTAACCCGGACCTTCACGGGTAGACCAGTAGTAAGACCTCGTCTGCAATCCCCCATGTTGGTCAGGGCAAAGGTGTGTCTTCCCACCCCCCAACCAATCGAATCATATTGTTTGTTTGTTCTTTGACGCCAAACTCAGCAATATTCCATTTATATGGCGGCTGTCTGTAAATCATCGAATCTGGACCAGAAACTCTAGAGAGCCTCAATGACAGCCTCAACCGATCCCGCCTCTTAGGACAAGCGTGGGTTGCCGCTATATAGCTTGAATATTGCTGAATGCGGCGTTAAACAACAAACAAACAATGTAAACCAGTCATAGCTCAGGCATGTTCAGACCACGAAGTATGATAAGTTTACAAATAGACCTAAGTTATCGTGACCCAATGTTATTGTGTTGAACATGTACACATGTACTTGACAACCGGTGTCTGGTGTTACCGAATGTTGGTCTATTATGTGAATTTGGAAGTCTGTTATTAAAATATATTTGATACCTTGTGTAATGACGGAATTGTTGTACTGAATTTGCATGGGTTTATACATTATAAGGGAGAGTAGGTATGGCGTTGACGTCTTACAATGCATCACTGTTTTATTACAGACGCGAATGTGTATCTCTTTTCACGTCATTTTTTTGATAAATATCTTAATGCTTCGTAGAAAGAATAACAGATTTTGTTGAATGTAGAATAGATTCATTATGTCTTTTCAAAAGGTATAACGAATAACAGATGACTGGGCTACACAGAATACCTCGTTTGAAGTTACACGCTTGACAGTAATGTATCGAGAAGATCAAGTCAGCGAGCCTGACCACCCGATTCCGTGAGTCACCTCTTACGACAAGCATGGATTCCTGAACTCCAATTCTAACCCGGATCTTCACGGATCCCAGGGATATGCAAAGTGGCACCCTTTCCATCTGGAACATTCTTTAATACACTGGGTCGTCTACTCTGGAATAGTCCGGGGTTCTTGAAGCTTCGAATTCCAGACGGGCTTTGAATCAAAGTCTAAATATCGTATCTAGCACACGGCCGTCATTTACTTAATCTAACAGAAACATTCCCATACAAGAATAACACCTTTTTATAACCAATAACACTTCAAGATAAGAATATGACATTTAATGTTTATTTCTGTATTAATACATAGTTGATTTTACTAAATGTTCAAGCTCAGCAAGTGTAGTGTGAGCCATGCTGATTTGAGGAGTGATTCTCAAATGATTTATCTATCACAAAAATAATAAACATGCGCAATCCCTTCCCAGCTAACAATTTCACGTTGTCACAACGCCATGCTTTCTTTGTTACAACGATATTCTGTGGACTCCCATTTACATTATTACAACATTGTGGCCTGACGTTGTTGTACAGTAAACTTGTTACGTGCAGTAACCTTGGACAAAGTACTGTGACTATGTGTCCCAGTCCACCCAACTGTGAATGGGTACCTCGTTAGGATGAGAAAGCAACAATAACTCGGTGCGCCTGGTGGCAGCAGGAGTTGTATACTCCCCAGGAAGTTAAGATTGATAATACGATGTGCCGTTGAGATTGGCATCCAATGATCGAGGGAAAAATACCAGCGCCTTGAGCATGCACCAGTTGCGTGGATATGTGCGCTATTTAAATATACTATAATAATAATAATAATACGTCGTTTTTACGTCTCTACAAGGTTAAAGTTATTTGATCCTAACATACTGATGTTGTCCTAACGTACACTGACTGACTGACTGAGTTTTGGTTTTACGCCGCTTTTAGCAATATTCCAGCAACATCACGGCGGGGGACACCAGAAATGGGCTTCACACACTGTGCCCATGTGGGGATTCGAACCCGGGTCTTCGGCGTGACGAGCCAACGCTTTAACCATTAGGCTACCCCACCGCCCCTCCTAACGTACAATTTAACGTTAATAGTTGAATAGTTTTCCCAGTAGTGAACAGTACTGAATAAACAAAGCAGAAATTCACTCTAATGTTTATTTGTCAATTTGCATGTTGTTTTGGTCGTGTGTTTTCTGAAGCTGTAGCTGAATAGTGAAGAAAGAATCTCAAAGTGAAAAGATTGACAGAAAGCTATCGTGACACCAAGTTATAAGAAACGTTGTTATAACGTTGTGAGGAACCCTAAGCATGTCGTTTGCAAATTTGCTATTACGTTGTGACATAACGTTATAAAATCACGTGATACTAACGTTGTGAGAACGTTATGTCAGGCCGTTACCAATGTGCAACCTTAACACAACGTGGTGAAAACCTTGCGCCTTAGGTGGGTTATACGTTATAATCTTAAGGAGTGTGCTGCACTGATTCTGGGAGAACATACAAGGGAGGTAACTGTACGGCAACCTAGATCTTGACACTTTGTAGGTGTAATTGTAAATCATATAATCTGGACTCACGATGGACTCATGGTGAGCTCAACATGTTGTGTGCATGTGCTGTGTGTGTGCGTGTGTAGAGAGAGAGAGAGGGACTGAGACAGATACAGAGAGAGACGGAGACAGTGACAGAGACAAATAAAAAGACAGAGAGAGAAAAATGTAAGTGAATGAAATGGTTGCACGCCTCTTTCGGCAGGGGTCACCAGAAATGAGCTTCCCAAACTGTACCCCTCTGGGAAATCGAACCCGGGTCGTAGGAGGGACGAGCGAAGGCTTTAACTACTAGACTACACCGCCGCAGAACCATATGGTGTGTGAATTCGTCAGTACGTATTCAGACAAATGTCATTGGCGTTGAACAAAGTCTTACGTGTACAAAATACTGGACTTACACTGGCATATAATAGAAGCACGATCCCAAGACTATTGTTTGTCACAATATCTAGGTTTACAGATCAGCATGATAACACCAGATGTTGATCGACGAATCGGAGATATGTCTTTAAGCTCTTTAAGGTGGTAAGGCCTTCTGAAAGAGGTTCAGATACTTGTCTGACCCATCACAGACATCCATCCTAGTGTAATATAATAGAGAGATTTTGAAATCCCTCAGGCAAATGTGATAGGATCTATCATTTTCATCAGAGTATATGGTATTTATGTCAAAAGAAAGAAGGCCATCGTCCCAAATTCACAACATACTGTACAAATCGGGTGAGTCAAAAACATATACATATTGCGTATTCGAAAATGGTATCAGGTGTAGGTTTTAAGGATTAATCATGTCTCGTTTCTCGGGAAGGAGTGTTTTGATGAGTATTGTTGTTTAAAAGAGGTTATTTTTTTAAAAACAAACGGCATAATGTTTCACTAATCCACTAATGTTTCTTACCATCTTAATTATACAGAAATACAGAGTTATCGTTCTTGTTTAAAGTAGTTCTGATGTTCATACGCCAATATAAATCCTTCCATAGGAGCACAAGTCGATTATCGGCGTCACGAGTTGGTATAACCAAATGTTGCCAACAGTTCCTTTTAACCAAACTCTCACACATCATACCACCACAACAACAACGAGTCTATATCTTTATTAGTTCTGTCATACAAGTACGTTAATACTAAGGAGTTAGAAGACCTGAAACATACATATATTGTTGCCATTAACGGTGTGGATATTTGACATTATTACAAAACTGAAGCTACTCGAGTTCGTGTTATCGAATATGTACATGGAATCATGGATCATGGATCATTTGTGATTAATTGGAATATGTTTCTTTGACTACGAACATGAAGATGAAGAAAAGGTTATTAACTAAGAAATCATTTTTCGTATCTAAACTCGTCACAATATGGCCGAAATATTGCCGATGTGACGTTAAATATTAACTCACTCACTCGTATCTAAACAGATAACAGAAAAATTAACGCTTAAAAGACGTTTTCTATAGTGCAAGTGCAACGGTTATTACCCTGTAATCTGACTTCTTTCAAATTATCCAGTTAAACAGTGAAACCAGGGACGAGTCTGATAGCTCGTAACAGAGCAGCCACAGGTCGTACGGGAACGTGTTCTTCTCTGTCTGCGGTAGATGCATGGTCCCCAGGAGGTCCAACGGGTATAGGTAGGGGGCTTTTGCCAGAGCCTGAGGTTAATTTCAGGCAGAGAACCGCATTGGACCCTGGAAAAGTTGACAGTACTGAAAGCATCAGTATAGCTTATAACTAATAAAGATATGGGTTACAATAGATTTTCAGCAACCTATGCGTGTGTAAGAGGCGAATAATGGGATCGGGTGGTCAGGCTCGCTGACTTATTTGACACATGTCATTGTTTCCCATTCACGTAGATCGATGCTCATTCTCTTGATCACTGAGTGCGGCGTTAAACAACAATCAGCCAACTAACCAACCAATCGTAAGCACAGGCTTTTGGTATATGGACACCATATGAACTGCTTTGTCTCATGAGATGTATCATGATTATAGGAAAATAGTTGTCACTTGTCTTTCATCCTTTCACAACGGAATTTCACTGGCTTAATGTGTTTTAAGCTCGCCTTTTTGGGAACAACAAGCATCGTCATTATAGCTATACGATAGTGATTCATACACACATGCCTTTAACATAGTGGTATTCGTCCAATTAACTTCATTCAGCTTCTCACTTATGGTTATTAACGGGTTCTGTCTTTTTAACACATAAACTGTTTCTATTATGGACATGGATGGTTAAAGAAGTAATAGAGTGCTGTACATTTGGATGCTTTCAAGATAATAATCACTTTGTTTTACCTCCTAGTGACATTTTTGTTTTCATAAGACAAAATGTCGAGAAGTGCTTACGGACAACCCTTGATGAAAGCGTTGCGCTGAATCTTGAAGGTGTCGGTATTGTCACACACTACCCTCGACAGGCTGGCTTTCCGGATTTCCCTCAGTTGAACTGATAATAAATCATAAAACGTCCATAACACGTCCATGGGAAATATTCGATTATAACCGACTTATTAATTCACAATGACCACACGATGATACAAAACCGTCATGTGACCGTCCAAATAGCGTGTAGGGCTAACTATGCAGGATTGTGTTACTCTTTTTTAGGGAGGATTTACAAGCATGTATGCATTCTATGTCTGTAGCATTTTGATGTAAAACTAATCCTAAAAGTACCCACGGTGCCATGATTTGTTCTGTGGGTATTTCCTGTGTACTTTAAAATTAAGGGTTTAAGATATATTACCCCACATATTTGCTAAAATTAACGACATCGCACCTTGGCAAAGCCATACGCTATAATTCAAAGCATCAAGGTTTACGTGTATATCATTTTAGGAAGGACTTCAGTATATATTCAGTTGCTCCAGGTTTTTTAAGGTGCTTAAAACGAACCCTTGCTACTCCAAAATTCGTATTTGTTCCAAATACATCGCATTATTTATGTTTACGTACAACGAGTGAATTTAACATTGGCGTTGTTTTCTTCAAACCAGAATCGGTCTCCTTTCTTCAGTGCCTGGAACTGTTTCCCCAGGAGACAGGTGAATGTGGGACCCAGAAGTCCTCCTGCAACAGGTGTCTCCGACAGAGCCCCAGGGAACAGGTCGATGTCGTCGACGTGACTGAAAAGAGACAGATACAAATATTGATCGGTGTGATCCAATATATGTGTCATTGGACGCTAAGATCTGTAGGAAAACGCTTTTGACTTCCTTTGTACATGTTCTGCTCAATAGACATCAGGTATACAAGAGAAGTGACAGAACTATTGAATGTCGTTGTGATTTATACGCACACGCGCACGCACACGCGCACGCACCGAACCACATGAAAAAAACCGTACACAAGACTGATTTTTCTCTTAACTGATAATCGATATAGAAAGTGGCTTTTTGGATCTGCTATTGTCATATCAGCTACAAAGGAAGTAGTTGATAAGTAGTTCGGCACTTCACTGCTTAATGTAGTGAAGAGCTTATCCACCTGAAAAGAACTCACTCATATGCTTCCTCCAGTAGAGATGCCGCATCTGTTGTGTGAGTGGTAGTGGAGAGATCGGAGATGGATGCAGCTTTTGGAACATTACAGAACTCCCTCCACTTGGTGTAAGACGGGAGCCCGTGGTCTCTTCCTCTCTGGATGTTGAGAGCTGCCAAGTCCAGACTATTTCCATTACTGTCAACAAACAACCTGTCCGTAACCTCCTGTGTCAGTTTGCGATCTACAGTCTGGACACTGTCCTTAACCAGGCCTCTGCAGAAATGACCAACCTTCCTGTTGTTGACGTTCAGAATGAGACTCGTGTTACCGAAGATCTCGCTTAGTACGTCCTCCCCGAGAAAACTATGTGAAGAGCTGAAGCTGGAGAAGCTGCTGTGGATCATGGAGTGTCCCATCCTGAAAGCCGCAGTAGCGAAGGCGTTCCTGATGCTGGGGTCTATCGATGTGTTGTAGACGTTGGCGTAAGCAGTCCCAGATCCAATTCGTAAGCCATACTTGGCCATAGCGTTCGCACCCAAAATGATAGGCAAGTACTCATCGTACGTGATTTTCTGAAATCCCAATTAAATTGATACACTTTCAATATACACAGTATAATTAGAGTCACGCGTGATGCAAATTCGAGTCAATGGTCATTTTGCAATACCCACGGAAACGGCCATAATGCATAAGCAAAAATCGAAACGAAGGTGGGATTCCTACCTCAACTCGACAAATCGGTATTTGAATTAGTTCATTATGCCATTTTGTTAATTGATCTAAGTTAAAGAAGTATGTTGGCGGCGTTAAAGAAGCTAAATCTAGAAAAAGGTCATATTCGCACCTGCATGATAGCCCCAACTATCCTTCTGGTTTCCTGGAAAGTTTTCTCATCACTCCAATCGCAGTTCAGGTCTTGCAGTTTTTTAGCTATACGGTTGTGTTCTCTCACAAAGATGGTGTGCATGCTCTGAAGGGTTGGGTTTTCATTCACTCGATGATCACCTTGAGAGACAAAAATATAAGTTTACTGAGGTTCCAAAAGTATTATGTTTCTGTTGCTTAATTTGTCCTTTTGTTGGTACAAATAATTCACATAAAGGAAAAACATTGTTTTCTCTGGACCTTTGACAGTGATTTATAAAAGTTTGGCAAACGACACTCGATAAGCCAAAGAGGCAAACACACGCCCGCCCAGATGTGAGACCCGTACGCCGCTAAGGTTATGAAAGTTTACAGGAATCGGATTCGTTCATCTGGATGGATTGCTGGTATGTTGTCCTTAGTTACCTGCAATTACCTTCTCATTGCAGACTTTAAAACATTGACCATATTGTCACTTCAGGCTGATTTCTGTCAGTTTCGAGCGTTTCAATACGTTACCGCTGCTTTGTTAGTTCAAACACAAGTGATGACAGAATGCAAATAATTCACAACAGTGTGACAAGCGGAATTAACAAGATTGACATAAAATTAGATCGCACCACAGACACCTTCGCTGAAATTGCCCAAATCACCCAACGCACGTATTTTTAAAAACATTTTCTGTCTACAGTTTCGAAAACATAAAGCCTCTGACGCGTTTGTCGTCAACACTTATCTTCTTTCTAATACCCGTATTGTTCATGATCACAAAATTTTGAAGTATATATTATCTACATTAACTGCAGGTATTTTAACTCAAACGGCTGTAACGCAGTGATAAACCGGGGCTGAGCGTTTAACCGCGATGTGCCGTGTGTTTCGGTACCCTTACTGTCTCGATTTTTTTCGTTGCCTGATCGACCGGTCTCCTCTCCAGTAGTTTCAATTTAAGCCATTCGAAATGGTGATTTTTGATTGGATATAGGGCCCATAAGTAGGCCATAGAATTGGCGAGTCCTTAATACTTCCGGTGACAAACAACGTTTCATACCTTTACGAATGGTCCCATGTCTGTCAGTTGACAGTAAGGAACCGATAATCAATGCAGGAATAATAAATTTCCGATCTAAGCATCCCCAATTTTTCCAACTATCACGTGTGTCAACAGGTGTGACAGTCAAGCATGGTTGTACACTTGGTGCAGTCAAGTAAAATCATCTTTGGCAGTCACGGAATTTGGAACCAGAACTTTTTTTTTAATATACGCTTGTCATCGGAAATCTGGTACCGCAAGTAAGCTGCGGCCCGTCTCGCATATCGCAAGTTGGCGCGCGCAAAATGAGCCGGGAACCAGCGTATTACCGGAAGTAGCGCCTAACGAGACTTAAAGGCCCTATCACGTTCACAAGGGGCACAACTCGTACCTTGATGGAGACAGAAGCTAGTAAAGAAGTTACACACTCTCCTAACCTGCCAGGAAACAGTAGCTAGGGCTGTTTGGTGTGGTACAGCTAGGTTGCGAATCTTCAGGCAAATGAGAACATCTCATCTTTAGCTGGCCTGCAACAATGCATCATGTATTTGTATCAAAAACTGCATTTTATGAGCAAAAGCAATTAGTTCATTTCCTGGTTCAATGTACAGACTGAATATTACCTTGTATAGCATTTTCAAAATACGTACTCACGTCGATAAGTATGCTGTTACGAGCAATATCACTGATTTTCAGTAACCCTACATATAATTATACATGCAATTTAGGCAGATATCCGAGACTGATTTTTCTCTTGGCGTTCAGCATCAACCAGAAACAATTCTTTGTCGGACTCATTGAAGATTGGTTGTTGGCCAACTCAGGCCATATTGTTTTAATGGTTTCGAATCTTCAAATTACTTCATTTTACTGCCTTCTCTGAAATATAAGTCACCTCAACCACTACTCATGACGCAGTGTCGGGCTTAACGTAACTTCGTCAACAGATATTAGATATGATCTGACGAAAATTTGTGTGATCCAAAAATCCTCGTCCATTTTTACCCATTTCAACCAGCGAAGGATTGCTACTTTGACATAGATATAGTTTCAAAATCGAAATAGAGTTGTTATTTTTTTCTTCAAATACAATGTTTACGTTCATTATCAACGAAAGCTTGATTAATGTCTATGTAAAAAATGAGTAATCTTTTACGGGAATTGGGTTAACTAATTATTCTCCCTCCTGAAATACCGTTTTCAAAAGTTCGCAGTGTGTTTTGTTCCTCTTGTGACGACCCGTACACCTGCGAGGCATCTATGAAGGCTGTGATCTGGTTCAGCTGTTCCACGGGAACTGGAACAAGCAGACAATGACGTTGGAATATTGAGTGTGTGCCTTTGTGCTGCTCGATCATATGATCATTGGTCCCTGTCTCTGACTAACGCTGATTATGTTTGTTGAGACTGTTGGTATGCTTGTGAAGTTGCCGTAATAGTACACATGTGAGATTTTCTTCGGACTGACATACAGGAAACAATGTTCGAAGGGGCATAAAGTCCAAATCAATCGGCCACGGCATTACACATGGCACGATATATTGCATGTGCACATTATCGCCTGTGGACTGAATGAACCAGTAAATTATTATTGCTAACCCATGCATGCGTAAACTCAGCACTACCTGGACAAAATCGAGTGCGTGGATTTGAAGAACATTTTAGCAGCTGAAAATTGATCAGGGTAAAAGCTTTCCTGCTTCGGCGTTAACCGCTTGAGGGAAACGATGTTGACAGAGTACTAACAGACGCATGGCAATTATGTACGATATCTGTGGAGTTTTTGGCAACACGTGCGCAATGTTTTAGATTTGTAAATCATAAATCAAAGCACCAAGCCTGTATATGTTTGTACCTCAGTTCATATAACGTTACAACCTTACATCCTAACTATTGTGTGCCACTGATGACATTATCTGCTTGTGTGTGTCACTGATGGCATTACCTGTCTTATTGTATCATTGATGATATTACCTGCATGTGTGCCATTTATGATATTACCTGCTTGTGTGCCGTTGATGATTTTACCTGCTTCTGTGTGTCACAGATGTTATTACCTGCTTATATGTGTCATTGATGATATTACCTGCTTGTGTGTGTCACAGATGTTATTACCTGCTTATGTGTGTCATTGATGATATTACCTGCTTGTGTGTGTCACTGATGACACCACCTGCTTGTTTGTCAGTGATGGAATTACCCGCTTTTGTGTATCATTGATGATATTTTATGCTTGTGTGTCATTGATCATATTACCTGCTTGTGTGTCATTGATAATATTACTTTCGTTGGTATGTCACTAATGGCATTACCTGTTTGCTTGTGTCACTGCTGATATTACCTGTTTGTGTGTGTCACTGCTGATATTACCTGTTTGTGTGTGTCATTGATGATATTACCTGCTTCACACTCAGAGTTCTCTATTTGAACTGAACGCACGAAGTTCATACAGTTGGTTTCTGTGAAGCGTCTGTCGGGTTGCGGGATGATGATGGGGAAGCACTGGGGCCTGAAAGGACGAATACTGAGCGTTACAACATAACACAGGATGAATGTGGGTGATTTTGATTTGTTTGTTGAAGAATCATGACGAATGCTTGGAACTGCTTTTTCGGCTTACATCTGAAGATAATATCACTAAAAGTGACTATTGAATAGGATACGCCTAAATGCGTAACTTGACATTATAACACTGAATTCATTATTAGGTAAATTCAGTCTTACAATAGTTCTAAAACATGACACATGTGGATTAATGTTTGGCTTAAAATCCAGTTTTCATTACGAGGCTCGGACGCTTGTTTAAAATGGTATACACGTTAATAGTCATATTATTACTATAATCAGAATTCTGTTAAATCCTTTTTACATGAACTCGAAATATCTCTTTGTCCTCACGACCGATTACAGCATTCCTGTTGGCAATCTCGAGAACGTTTTGAACACAGTACGAAGTACACAGCAAGTAAATTCATTCTTGGTTGCTACATTTTATAGTCCTCGTCTCCATCTTCAGAGTCTTATTTTCAATGACGGTGTGATAGCCCTGTGGTTAAAGAAGTCGAAGACCAGGGTCTAATTCCCCTGCTTGGGTACATTTTGTAAAGCCCCTTTCTGGTGTCACCCACCGTGATATGGCTGGAATATTGCTAAAAGCGGCGTACAACTAAATTCACTCACTTACTTTTTCCGAACATCTGCTCACCTTGTAAAATACAATTTGCTATTATACAACAGCACTCTGTGATGTAATCATGGATCAAGAAGGCCTAAAGTAGCATATGGAGTGTTAGTATATAGCGTCAGAGCAAAAGAATATGAACGCATTCCGTGAGGGGTAAATATAGGCTTAGAAACTGTATGGATTATCTGATAACCCAGGTAATGACTTAGGCCCTGGATATATGTAATTGACCCACCTTTCGGGGAGAGATGGACTTACAGATACGCGTCTTTTGCCTCTACGAACATGACAACACCCGATAGAACCGCCATACGGACCTGTAACGAAAACGATTTTGTTGAAAGTGAGTGAGTAAGTGATTTGAGTTTTCCGCCGCACTCAGCAATATTCCAGCTATATGGTGGCGGCCTGTACATAATCGAGTCTGGACCAGACAATCCAGTGATCTGCGCAACTGGCAACCGATGACATGTGTCAACCAAGTCAGCGAGCCTGACCACCCGATCTCTTTAGTCGCATCTTACGACAAGCATGGGTTACTGAAGATCAATACTCTAACCCAGACCTTCACGGGTATTTCTTGAAAGTAGCAACTGTACAGTGGACAATAAAACCATGATTATGTAAATAACTATCCGTGTACATGAGCTTCTGGGTGTCAGAGTAATACATTTCCCAAGGCTTGGCCAACAACGGAGAGGCGTATGTTACAGGATGTTATTGTCTTTATATCATTATTACCGGGAGTGTTTGAAGGCTGTGTTCCTGGCAGCAAACTGTAGACTCTCCCAATATCAGTCAAGGGATTGGGGGGTATACAAACCTAAGACACCAAGGACAATGGTGAGTTGGACAGCTTGGTACTTGGGATGTAAGCAAGTACTTGGGATGCATATATATATATATATAAAGAGAGACAAGGTCAAGTTTGTTTGATCTGTCTGATGATGTGTATGGGCCTTTCTCAAACAATTTTATAACTGTCATTTTCTATATTTAGGGTCGTACCATGGATGGACCTCTACGTGAAAAACACCCCTGCACAATGAAGACGAATGAGCCACAGAGCTTAAGATACTGTGTTTGTGCCAATTTTCGCTTATGCGTGGAAAATGCGCCGCAAACAGAAAACTTTTCAGGCCAACCGACTCCATCCACGCGAAAGACAGCACATATGCTCTTCTCCTAAACACACTATGTATAATCTCGCGACATTCATTTCTGTACACCAGCAGCACTGAACCATCAACAAAATCAATATTGACGTTGACATTCTATCCACAATGTCCTTGGCTCGTTTGCATCAGGAATTTTACATGTTTCAAAGCGGAGCATCGAACACATAATGTTTAAAAAAATTCACAATATTATATCAGGAACAGCATCCACATTAATCAAGCCACCCTCCCTTTTTATTGATAAAAAGGTAGTTGCAACTTTGACGTTATTGCGAGCGTTCAGCTCGGAACACCAGATTTTCTTTAACCTACATGTGTATTCTTCGCAATGTTTGTCCTTTATATGAGCATTCTGGAGTTTGTCCTTCACCTAACCAACAACGACATAGTCAACAACTCCACCCCAAAGTAAGTTAGACTGAAGGAGAATGTTGCATTTGTCGAGCACTAAAGACATGTCATTGGAATATGCTTTTCAGTGTGGAATCTCCCTTGAAAATACGTTCAAGGCCATTAATGTAAAGAAGGTAAGAAAGTGGTGTTAGGGGTCTGTGCTGAGGAAGTACCCGGTGATAATATTTTTCTTTCTTAACAAAAAGCTTAATCGATTGAATGAGAAACAGTAAAGCAAAGGACATAGAGAATCGCCCTAAAAATCCCTTTTAATAGAAATGGGTAATATCAGAAATATTTTTCCAGAACTCTATCACAGTTACCTGCTTGCTGTACGGGTGTACTGGTGATGTCGTGATCCAGGAACTGACCCCACTGCATTAGCATGTGGCTCAATTTGCCGTGCAGGTCAGCGTTTGTTGATGCTGTGTGGATAGTTCTGCTGACCAGGCGGGCACTGGGTAATTTTGATACCCCCCCATCAGTGGCTCTTTCTCGTGGGGAGGAGATATCTAAAACAGGAACAGGATGGTAAGTGATAAATTACATGACTTCCCAAGTTAATGTTCTACAAGATAAACTTGGTTCGCGGCACACCTGGATGGTGAATTGACTTTTGTTAAGAATTCCAGACCGTCAAAAAGTATTACAACAAAAAACATATCACATTTTTTCATATGATCACATATATATATGGATCGAATAGAATGGGGATGATAATAGTTACTCTGAATAACGTTTCAATTAAATCACGGGGGAAAGGGAGTGTCAGTTTGATGCTGGAATACAGTAGAAATTGATGCATGTCCTTTACGTCTACCACTTCTATGAAACTTGACAAAAGTGCACGTCATTAGCGTGATGAGCCAACGCTTTAACCGCTTTAAGCTACCCAACCACCCCATACAGACCTAGAGATAATATTGAGGGTAAAAATGGGATTCAAACACACAATTATTTCTGGCATGACGAAGGGTCGCACCTTTGCACAAGGTATCACGGCGCGTAGACGAGAGTCTCGACCCAATGTATACTCGAAAAGGATTTATAATGTAAATAAATTAACCGTCATCATAAGCGGGGTTCAACCAGCGTCTCATTGGAATGGATGCCATGCCCCATCGTGTGTGCTCGAAGTTGTTGCAGGAACCGTCAGCTGTCCTGTACTTGGCGGATGTGTTACAGGGAAGTCTAGAATGGCACTGGAACGCCGACACGAAACTACTCCTCAGCATCGGGAGAATAGCCGCTGGTGATGATGCCTTCGCCCTGCATTAGGTAAACCATGCAAACATTCAGTTCAACGTACATATGTGACATTACGCTGCCTAAATGTTGTTTATCACCGATTATTAACGGGTGTGTAAACCGTGGTAGAATCAGCGAGCAGGGGTATTGCTTAAGTTTAGACGCTCCAAAGACCAGAATTATAATATGGGATTTGAAATTCAGTCGCCGTATCCAGGCCGCCTTAGCAACAAGGCCAAACAAACCACTCGCAAATTCCACACACATCATTAAAGCACAGTTGTGGTGCTGTGATGGTACATCGTTTGAACAAAAACGTTAATCGTCCTCATGAATTGCTCTTCTGAAATGAGTTACTGTGTCATAATTTGTGAAGTGATAACTATAGTTAAAATATGTGGGTTATGAACCATTTATCTGTGAAACTCATTTCAAAACGTAAAAACATTAAACAATTGAGAACATATGTTCAATTATATACATGTAACAATTTCATCATTTTCTGACCTATTATATCAAAGTTTACAAGTCGTCAAAAATCACCAATCCTCTCAGTTTAATGGCACATAGATCACGATAGCAAAGATAAATGGCACGTATCTACTCATTTCATAGTTTCATGGCACGAGAAACCCCAGCTTCATGGCACGTAGCTAATGACATCCCAGTTTCATGGGACGTAGCTAATGACATACCAGTTTCATGGCACGTAGCTAATGACATACCAGTTTCATGGCACGTAGCTAATGACATACCAGTTTCATGGCATATACCTAATAACATACCAGTTTCATGGCACTTAGCTAATGGCATCCAGTTTCATGGCACGTAGCTAATGACATACTAGTTTCATGGCACGTAGCTAATGACATACCAGTTTCATGGCACTTAGCTAATGGCATCCAGTTTCATTGCACGTAGCTAATGGCATCCCAGCTTGATGACATGTAGCTGAAGATATCCCAGCTGATCAATGGCATGTACGTACATACATACATACATACATACATACATACATACATACATACATACATACATACATACATACATACATACATACATACATACATACACACAGACAGATACAGACAGACAGACAGACAGACATACATACATACATACAGATACACACGTACATACATACATATTATACCGATCGAAGCGTCTCATCGTGACTTTAAATGTAGCTATCCTAACTTTTTGACTATAATACTAAATAGTATAATGGGTCTTAAATTAATAATTCAATTCTGAATTATGCTCACACTTTCATCAACTGTTTAGCTTGGAGGACATGGATGCGATGGTTGTTTCCCTTTGCAATGCTCTGAGGTGATGAGAATGTGAACTTGCTGAGCTGATCAGTTGTAGAGCCGGGTTCAGATGCTTCTCGGTCTGTTGATAGAAATATTCATGAATACCTATGCTAACCATAACCATTGATTATACTTTCAATGATCGATCGCCAGAAACCGAATCTAGTCTGTACAACAAAGTCGTTAATGAACCTGCCTATGTTTGTTTACTCTTCCTATTGCCCTTGAAAGCTGCCCAAAACAAGATCACTGGAGAGGATATGTCAAGTGACGAAGCGGGACATTCTATCTACTTCGACTATTTATTCATTGATGTAAGTTTCCAATAATAATAATTGTAAATTTAACAAAAATATTCGAAAATTCGAGTTTTTAAATAACCTTGAAATAAGGAGAAAATAATGGAAGTAACAAGAAAATGCTTAATGCAAAGAGTGAAAAAAATATAAAAGTATAAACCAGTAATTGAAATGACATGAATAACTGAAAAAAATATTTTATGCTTAAGAAAGTGACACCTTAAGGCTTCATATAAACAGGTCTGACTGTCAGTGGTAAATCAGAAGCTTCATTGAAACTATAGTGCATTTACCGATTTTGTATATGTCATTGAAAGTTGATACGTTGATAAGTAAATGCCGTAGTTTTATGCAGAGATGTTAAAGAAACACACATAGAAGTAATTATACAAAGCGTGTTTTTTTGCAAGGGGTTCTTTTGTTTGCTTGTTTATTTATTCAAAATGTATGTACTTATTTGTTGGTTGGTTTGTTTGTCACATGACGTAAATATGGCTAAGTGCGGCGTAAAACTAAACTCACTCACTCACATGACGTAGAACGGTTGTTGTATTTTGTGTGCATGTATTTAGTGACACACACTTTTGAAACCCAGTGCATAACATTTAGCAATTGCGAGCTACCCATTTAAGCGCATTCAGATAATATGATCTGTTGTATCATATGTATCTTGCCACAGAAGCTTTTGAACAGTTGTCTACAAGACATTGTAATAAATATGTTGTGCATTCAAATTATGAGATCGCAAAGGCACCTTCACTGTACATTATGGCGACGCAACCTTGACCTACATCTGGGACTGTTAGATCCCTTGAGCCAGAACAAACATGTTTGCAGGTAATGTTTCTTGGGATCCCTAGTCTTTCTGTGTACTCGATGTATTCGGGTATTTCGACGTCATGTGCACTTTCTTAAAGTGGACTTTTAGGCATACAATAAACTTTAGGGCACGCGTTAAGGACGATCCACTTGACGTGAAGAAAAAACGCCACTGTGATCTATTAGCTACTTTGCAATCATTAAAAGCTACTCAGAAGGTTTTCTGAGGGTATCTCTTTTCAGTCAAGTTGTGTCGCACGCCCTCAGATGACACTAGCATTACATAGGGACCACATTCAAGTACTTTGGAATTTTCACTCTTTGAAAGATACCATGTTTACAACTTTGCCCATGCTAATACCATTTAAACGATTCATAATAGCGAATACACAAGACTGCTTGACTACTCAATCTGATGATTTATTAATTCGATCAGTTACAATGGTTTGTTCAGGCAACACCAAACAACGCAAACAACACTGTCGTACATCTCAACACGCCTTACTGTGTGTGTGTGTGTTTGCGAATGTTTAAGTGAGAACATAACGTCCACAAGTTTTTCATCCTTTAGCTTTATGTGTCAGTGTGACCAGTGTCCCAATCCACAAAGCGTTCGTAACATTACGACCTTTCGTAACTCAATGTTTATCACTGGCTTAGGAATGTCGTTGCAATACGTATGTTTTGTGGATAGGGACCTAGTACGCTCTCCATTCTGACAATATTCTGGATGTCTTATACTGTGTTGCACATGACATTGATCCTGCGTAAAACTGATTGAGTGAACTTGATTATCTTACTCACTGACTCACTCACTCATTCACTAACCATCGATTAGAGTATAACGGCAACAATGGCTGTCGTTTATCACTTTTGCGGATTACTAGTTTATGTTGTAGTAGATATAGTTGAAGCAGTAGAACAATAAGGAGATAATCCTTTTGTGTTTACATTTTGGAAGTGATTATAGTTGGTTCAACTCACTTCCAAAATGTAAACACAACAGGATTATCTCTATTCCATAATGACATATGCACCATGAATAAAACGCGTTTTAAATAGGCACTCATTACCCTTGGGTAGTGTTTTGACACTACGCGCAGTGAACCGGCTCTCAGAAGTGGTTATTGAAAAAATGTCACTTCAATTTTTTTAGTAACAGCTGATCAAACACGAACATACTTAAATGTCATGGTAGAATATCGGACAGATAGTAGTTTGATGTTAGTTTGATGTTGAATGCCGCAATGTCAGCTTTATGTTTAATGCCGCAATAAGCAATATTCAAGTGTATTGCGGCAGTCTGTAAATAAGCGAGTCTGGACAAGATAGTAATCAACACCATGAATATCGACCTGGGATACGATGACACATGTGTCAACTAAGTCAACGAGCCTGACCACTCGATCCCTTTGCCGCCTCTTACGATTAGATGGGTTTCCCAGCATCTTCACCGGTCAGTTGTTTCACAATGAAATCGAAGCAAAATATGACAAGACATGCGCTTCCTGCAAAAGCACTGGCAAACTAAAATGAAACAAATGTGTTATGAAAATATACTCTCCCAAAAAAGAAATGTATAGGTGCATTTTCTAGAAACGATCAGATGTCTGTGAAAATGTGTAGCGCGTACAAAATATCTGAAATTGCCCTGAAGGTGCACAAAGTTATATTTTTGCGTGTATGATAGGGTTCTCCACATTGTGACGCTTTCACCACCATATCGGTCAACCTGGGCGACAACATTCTTGGCAAAACGTTTATTTCGACATCAGTAGAAACGTATTCTTCCGTTTCGGCACTGAAGCAGAAAGCGCGATTCGTCACTGAATCATACACGTCGCCAGTTTTGTAGATTCAAGAATCGCACGTTATTGCACCACTCTAGTCGTCACGGCACAGGGCCAAAATAAAGTCTTCTGCCTCGAAGTCCAGCTTCTCGTTAACGATTACGAATGGTTTGCACCGACACTCTACTTAAATCAGGTTCTGCATTTGCAGTTCCTGTGACAGTTCGATTCCACAAATGAAATACCTATCCGAGGTAATCCGAGGTCTACTACCTCGAGGTCGATCTTGCGTAGAATTGGTTTGTTGATATCGGTTCCAAAAACGACTGTTGGTACTCTGGTGAACATTGTGTTGACTTGTAACGGCAGATTGAGACTCCCCAGCCTCCAGACATCCAATAGCAATGTTTCGATTTACAGCAGTGAGTCGCGGCATCGCTGAGTAATGCGGCATAAACTATGCCAATGACCGCCTAAAAGCAAAATGGCTTTAAATTGGCAATGTCCATGCTCACGATTCCTCAGAACTGCACGTGCATATTGCGAACCAATGTTGACACTTTTGAACGTTAACGTGCATTCACGTTTCCGAAGCTGTGTTTTTGCGCTGTGCATTCGTTTCATGTACAAAACCAGCATTATATTGGCGAAATTATAACAATCAACCACTAATGTTGAAAAGTATTTGAAATGTCATGCATCAGTATCACCTAAGCGTTTCTTTTTACGAGAGTACAGAAACATGATATTTAAAACACGTAAACCTTCATGTTGTCAAAATGCGAAGCGAATCAATTTGAAAGTTTTACTGACGCTTGTAAACGATGTGCCACGTGTTTAAAACAAAATCCAAAGAGGTTTAAATTATAATAAAGTCGATCCCATCATCCATCAGGCACCTGAATTATGCCGCATCAGATGGCAAAAAAAGAAACTTTTAGGTGGGTGTTATCGTTAGGGCCGGGCATACTTAACTTTTTTGCTGACACCTGGTGTCCTCACTGATTTTTAGTGATCTGGGCCCCGTTTCACAAAGCTCTCGTAAAGCCTAAGATCTCGTAACTTTTCTCATAGCCTTCGTACCTCATATACTGTAACACAGGAGGTAGTAATACTACGAGAAAAGTTACGAGATCTCAGGCTTACGAGAGCTTTGTGAAACGGGGTCCTGTTCATATACTTTTCACAGCTATTGCTATTTTTCCTTTCATGCCAAAGGGAATTTGTTTCTGAGGACAGATAAGACTGGATGTTCGTTTGCACTCTATATTGTAAGGCTGTATGACAAGTATGTGTAACCAACTGTACAGAAATCCATTAAATTATTATCCGTAAACCTGCCTTGGTTAAACATTTGTACTAACATTCCATTAATAACTGTCTGAAATGTATGACATAATTACCAATAAACGGATAATTCATATTGACAGCACAAATATCTCCAATCACTGTGGTCGTGTTACAACATTGTTGAAAGTGCATTATCAAGTCAAGGCTGTTACAACAACAAACCAAAATAACACTCGTAAAAGTTCCAAAAGTGTATAGGTTCATATTCTCCAGGTTATCAAGTAGTAACAGGCTTGAGCCACCATGTTGTTATTAACAAATGTGATTTGTTGGTTTCATGTGTAAACCGGGCTATGGACCAGACACTCCAGTGATCAACAGCATGAGCATCGAGTTAGCCACTGGGACACCATGACATGTCAACGAGTAAGCGAGCCTCACCACCCGAGCCTGACCACACAAGAACACCGAGTTTTATGTTTATACGATTTCAAAGAAATTCAGTGAAGAAAATCTTCCTTTGTGACATAAATACCAACACCAGTGACAGGAAGTGATGGTTGTTGTGTTTGTTTCGTGCATTTTTCTTATTCTTTGTGTATAACACTATTGGATGTACTGCGATGGGCGTTGAAGGGATTTGCTCAAGACATTCATGATTTCGTTAATGGGCATGTGATCTTAATGGAGTCTCTCACGGTTCGACACGCTTTTGTACTGATGTTAGGATTTATTCATTCCTTATTCATAACTGAAATCTAAAGAGGAATAATATGACATGTATCCCTAATAAAATCACCAGACCCCTGTCAAAAGCAAATACACGAAATCAAAACTGATATTCACTGGGCCTATGACGATATCCAACGGAAACAGCCGTATACTTCAGGAAGATCAGAACATGCATGTACTATTTTACCTAGGGCTGGATATTGCCCTGATTCTCATATCGCGAAATATTGCAATAATTTAACAGATATTGCAATACATATTGTGATATATTGACTGGAATGTTTCTGTCCAAGTGCGTGGAGGGCAAGGGCAGATAATTCAAAGGGAGCTAACTTTGGATGACCCAATATATTGCAGAATCTGAACCATATAGCGAAAATCGTATCGCGAGATACTGTACCTGTATATACCGGTTTACCGGTAATATTGCACATCCCTAATTTTACCCAAGGAAATGTATCCTACCTAAATCCGCAAAGGCACTTCTCTGACTCTGTTCAGTCCGAAGCTCAGCCTGGGCTTGAGTCATAGCAGCCCGCAGCTGCTGTGTGGCGGATGGGGACTCCTGAGCCATAGACACCACCATCAACAGAGCCAGCTGGAAAACAACTCCTGCCTGCTTCAGCATTGTGGATCTGCAAAATGAACACAGAAGACACTTTATACTTACAGCATATACCAGTTAATACTATTCTTCAAATGTAGTCAAGTTTCCTTTTTTCTTTTGTTGCTCAACGCGGCATTCGTGAATATTCCAGCTACACAGCGGCGGACCGAGTCTGGACCAGACAATACTGTGATCAACAGCATCGATCTATTGGGATACATGTGCCAACCAAGTCAGCGAGCCTGACCGCCCGTTCCCATTAGTCACCTCTTACAGCAAACATGTTGCAAACATTTTAACCCGAATCTTTACGTCGGGTAAATGTAGTAAATGTAAGCATCTTGATACGAAATCATTTCATTTAATACACAAATGTATATATAAAGCATGGCAATCAATATCAGAGAGTTCTAAATCCATCTTGCATCGTGTTTTGTGGTGAGGTGAATTTATGGTTTTACGTCGTGCTTGAGAATATTTCGCTCATATGACGACGTGCATGTGTGTGTATGTGTATGTGCGGCTGCTTGTACTAGCCCAGACTTAAGCTGGTTTTATAGTGCTAGCCCACTGAGATACCATGCCGCAGTGAAGCATGAATACCCCACTCAGACACATTTTACTGACTCCGAGCCAACCAGTCCTTGTTGTACCCATTAATGCCGAGCGCCAGGCAGGGACCAACAAGTACCATATTTTAACGTTTTTGGTATGACGCGGTCGGGGATCGAACCCGCGACCTTCCGCTCTCCGGGCGGACGCTCTAACCACTACACCACGAGGCGGTGTGTAGGTAAATGAGAATGTTATGCACAAGTATTTATGTGTCGTTAAAAGGCACGTTAAATTTTTTCACATAAAATGTCTTCTTCCTGAAACCGAATAGTTCCGTGGAATCCTTTAGAAGCATCACACACAATCTAAGCTATTCGTAAGTTATGACTAAATATATCATTTGGGAGAGGCTTGGAGAATTTGTTGTATGCAGGATTTATCAGTAATAGTACCTGTCACCGATATCCCGCTAACCAACATATACGTCAAACATCAATATGAACAACGCGTAAATTAATTACTCATGTGATCAAGTACAAACATGAATATGTGATAATCACATCCCAGAGAAACTTACCACAGGCAGATCAACTCGTATGCGTGTTCTGTTGAGTTGTCTTCTTTTGACAACCTTGTGGCAAACTTTCACTAGCGCAGGGGACTTTATATCCTGACAACCTCCAATCACCTTGAAGATATCTTTCAGCGGCAATTCTGTGAATAAGGTGAATTCGGTGCACATGTATACGTGTACAGTTCATACATATCCACAATGGATGCAAACCGTACAGGCGACAGGGAGAGGTTCACATGAAACATGAAAGTGGGCGTGGTGGGCGAGCTGTCTAAGGCGCAACTCTCGTGATCCAGCGAGCTCGAGGCGTCGGGATCGAGTCCACCTGTGACCGGCTGTAAAAACCTTGGAGTCAACTTTGTGTGCAGACTCTTTCAGTGTTGTCACAACCCCCAGTGTACAGTACACAACCCTGTACACTTAAAAGGACCAACGAACCCGTTGGTAAATGACCAGATGGTGGCTACATGAAAAGGTGCAAACAGGTACAACAGCGTGGGTACAGCAGCGTGCGGGTACAGTAGCGTGCAGTAAAACTTGGACAAAGTATAGTGCATCCAGCTGTGAATGGGTACCTTGTAAGGATGAGAGAGTCACATTAACTTGGTGCGCCTAGTGGCTACAAGAGTTGTATACTCCCCAGGGTGTTGAGATTGATAAATACGATCGGCCGTAGAGATTGACATCCAATGATCAAGGGAAAAACAAAGCGCCCGTTAGCAGCCTAGTTAGAACTCGGCGCTATATAAATCGATAAATAGAATTAGAAACATAAGCTTACTGCGGGCACACCTTAGTCCGTCATACAAACCCTGAAACAAATATACCCCAAACCTAGTCTAGAATATGTGTCCTGTCTTTCCACAGTTTCATACATAGAGCCTCTGAGCTCCCTTTTGTTTTATTTTAGCACAATATAAACAGTTTTTTCTGTGAAACATGTTCATTTCAGAGACTGGATGTTAGTCTACATAGGCCTTAACACCATTGAGTGTCATTTTAGAAGTTGGGAATGACAATACAGACCATCTTTGTGGGTAACAACTTCATTATTTCGCGAGTGCGACCATTTTTATATAGATTCGTGTACCGTTATCAAACACGAATGTAACTGTGTGTTACATGAAGTTGAGGGGATGTGTATTTACTGCATTTAACAAAGAAAACATCATAATTAACATAATTGGTAAGGCAGCAAGCTGATAAAGCCAGTGAGTTAACAAAGGGAAAGGCGTGGCAGCCAGAGATGTAGAAATCAGAGCAATATTGCAGCTATATAGCGGTTGTTTGTAAATAATCGACTCGGGAGCAGGCAATCCAGTGATAAAAAGCATAAGAATCGATGTACGCAATTGGGAACCGATGACATATAGCAAGCAAGTCAACGAGCCTGACCACCCGATCCCGTTCGTCGACTCTGACAAGTATGGGTCGCCACCATATAGCTTGAATATTGCTGAATGCGGCGTTAAACAGCAAACAAACAGTGTAAACCAGTCATAGCTCAGGCATGTTCACACCAGGAAGTATGATAAGTTTACAAATAGACCTTGGTGATCGTGACCCTATGTTATTGAGGTTGAACATGTAAACATGAACTTGACAACCGGTGTCTGGTGTTATTTACCGAATGTTGGTGTATTATGTGAATTTGCAAGTCTGTTATTAAAATTCATTTCATACCCTGTGTAATGACGAGATTGTTGTACTGAGTTTGTATTGGTTTATTCACAAGGGATAGTTGGTATGTTCTCATTTATATAAATATCTTAATGGTTCGTTTGAAAAAAAGAGATTTAGTTGTATGTCGAATGGATTTATTATGTCTTCTCAAAAGGTATTACGTGTAACAGATGAATGAGCTATATGGAATACTCCGTTTGAAGTTACACGCTTGGCAGTAATGTATCGAGAAGATCAAGTCAGCGAGCCTGATCACCCGATTCCGTTAGTCACCTCTTACGACAAGCATTGGTTGCTGAACACCAATTCTAACCCGGATCTTCACGGATCCCGGGAATATGCAAATTGGCACCCTTTCGTCTACTCTGGAATAGTCCGGGGCTCTTGAAGCTTCGAATGCCAGACGGGCCTTGAATCAAAGTCTAAATATCGTATCTAGCACACGGCTGTCATTTACTTAATCTAACAGAAACATTCTCATACAGTCATATCACTTTTTTATATAACCGATAACACTTTAAGATAAGTTCTGAATATGATATATAATGTTCAGTTCTGTATCAATACAAAGTTGATTTTGACCTTATGTTTAAGCTCATTACGGGTTGTTTGAGCCATGCTGATTTAAGGTGTGATTCTCAAATGTTTTATCTATCGAACAAATGAATCATTTTAGAATACTTTATACGTTATCGCCTAAAGGAGATAACTGATTGTGGTAGAGTGGTGCTGGGAGAACATACAAGGAGGTAACCTCACGTCAACCTAGTTCCTGACACTTTGTAGATGTAATTGTTGTAGAGACCATTTTAACTTACATTTTCTGGACTCACGATGAGGAGCAGCATGTGTGTGTTTGTGTGTGCGTGTATTCCTCTGCGTGCGTGTGTGTGTGTATGGCTATAGCAGAACCACGTTCACAACATAAGACGACTGTTTGTCACAATATCTAGGTCTACTGGTCAACACCAGATGCTCTCAACAGCTGTAAAACAGCTCTTTAAGTCCGTAAGTCCGAACAGGTTCAGATGCTGGTCTGACCAAGTCACAAACAGCCATCCTACTGGTCGTGATTCACCATGTAAGCGTTGACTGGATCAGAATGTTTCCTCCTCAATCAAATGTTATATCTATATGTGGAGTATTCAAACTGGAGTGAGTTATGAATGTAGGCACGGATCGTCTAAACAAGGGGCATTGTATGTCATGATAGGTTGATTTTGAAGTCCCTCACGCAAATGTGATAGGCTTATCATTTTAATCAGAGCATATGGCATTTATGTCATAAGAATGAAGGCCATCCTCTTAAATTCACAGCATACAGTACACAACGTAGTGAGTGAAGAATATATATTGCGTATTCGAACGTGTTACAGGGTGGAGGCTTTTAGGACCAATCATGCATCGTTTCTTGGGAAGGAATATTATTGTTTAAAATATGTTACAAATCCTTCATAATCAGCAATATGCGAGTGTTTCACTGATAGTTTTGGAAAGTGACCATTTTTAGAATATTATGCAAGACTTTCGTTTTATCAGTATTTTCTGTTAGCGGTAGGTTATCTAGTGTATGCTGGGAGTTATCTCCCTTTTTGAACGAGCTTTTCGTGTTGTGTTTGCGCTGAAGAGACCGCATGGTGTGCCGAGATGCACGTATTTTCAGTAGTGTATTTGCATTTTAGAGTTATTTACATTTTGGGAGAGTAAAGATAACAAGAACAATTAATCGATTATGATTGTCAATGACAACAAGGAAACTTACTCCACGGAGAGCTGCAAGAGAACTAGATGATCTGCGAACAGAGTACAAACAGACTTTATTTTTGAATGCAGAATTGTACAACTTTCCTAACCCAAAATGTTCTCAGCTTGACAAGTGGAAGACAGACCTCACTGATGACATCTATGATATAGAAGACAAGATAGAAGATTATTTGAAAAGAGAAGAACTGTCTCAAATAGAGGAAGCACAGCATCACAGGAAAGTTAGATCTATTGAAGCTATCCGTGATATTATATCTACCCAGCTCAATATTAATTGGTGCAGTGACGCATCTGAACTTAGCATATGCACTTCTGCATGGGCGGGGCATGGGATGAGTTACGTAAAATTCTGGGGTATAAACATCCTTAAAAGTACCATGAAAGCGTAGCTTATTTGTCCCCTGTTTAGATGGATCACAGGTATATATATCTTGCCACAGAAGCTTTTGAACAGTTGTTATAAAGGCATTGTAATGAATTGGCTGTTGCGCGATGAGATTTCAAAGGCAACTTCACCGTATATTATGGCGACACTACAATGAGTTACATCTGGGATCTCTTGAACCAGAACAAACATGATCGTGAGAAATGTTTCTATGGATCCCCGGTAATTCTGTATGCTCGATGTATTCTGGTATTTCGATGTGCATTTGTACTTTTTTAAGTCGACTTCTTGGCATACAATAAACTTTACGGCACGCTGACATAGGACGAGCCACTTAAAGTGAAGAAAAAACACCACTGTGATCTATTAGAAATTTTGCAATCATTAAAAGCTACTCAGAAGGTTGTCTGAGGGTATCTCTTTTCAGTCAAGTTGTGTCGCACGCCCTCGGATGACACAGGCATTACTTAAGTTGACCAAGAGACCACACTGAAGTACTTGGGAATGTTCACTCTTTGAAACATACCATGTTTACAACCTTGCCCATGCTAATACCATTCAAACGATTCATAATAGCAAATACACAAGACTGCTTGACTACTCAATCTGATGATTTATTAATTCGATCAGTTACAATGGTTTGTTCAGGCAACACCAAACAACTCAAACAACACTGTCGTACATCTCAACACTCCTTACTCTGTGTTTGTGAGTGCGAATGTTTGCGTGAGAATGAAACGTCCACAAATTTTTCGTCCTTTAGTTTTATGTGTCAATGTGACCAGTGCCCCGATCCACAAAGCGTTCGTAACGTTACGACCTGTCGTACGAGCGTAACTCTATAGTTTACTAATGTAGTTGCGATACGAACGCTTTGTGGATCCTGCGTAAAACAAATTTAGTGAACTGGGTTGTCTTACTGACTGACCGACAAATAGTAGTGGTATGTTAGTTCGATTTTTAATGCAATATTCCAGCTATATTGCTACCAAAATAAGGTATTCTGTCTCGAAGACCAGCTCCTCGTAAACGATTACGAATGGTTTGCGCCTCAAGCCAGGCTGTTTGCTGTGACAGTTCGATTCCGCAAATGAAGCACCTATCATTGAGGCTGATCTTGCGCAGAACTGGTTTCTTGGTGTCGGTCCCATAAACGACTGCTGGTACTCTGGTGAACATTGCGGTTACCTGCAATGACAGACGGAGACTCCTCAGACTTCAGAAGTCCAATGGCAATGTTTCAATTTACAGCAGTGAGTTGCAGCATCGCGAAATAACGCTGCATAAAAGATGCCAGTGACCTTCTAAAAGAAAAACGGCGGTATAATGTCCCTGCTCACGATTCCTTAAAACTGCAAGTGCTTATTGCGGACCACTTTTGCTCCATGACATTTTCATGCAAGTTGACACTTTTGAAAGTAAACGTGCATTTAAGTTTCCAAAGATGCGTTTTGGGCCTGTGTATTCGTGCCATGTACACACACCAGCATTATAATGGCGAAATTTAACAATCAAACAATAATTTTGAAAAGTATTTGAAATGTTATATATCAATACATACATACATGCAAATATTTATATAGCGCTAGTTTCTGGCATCTGCCACTCAAAAGCGCTGGAGTCTAGAAAGACATTGGTCAATATCACCTATGCGCTTCTTTTTTGGGAGAGTAGAGAAACATGATATTCAAAACATGTAAACAGTTTTAGGCTTTTGTATCGATTGTTGTGAAACTACGAAACAAATAAACTTGAAAGTTTTACTGACGCTTGAAAACAATGTGCCACATGTTTCAAAAAAAATCCAAAGAGGCTTATATTATAATGAAGTCGATCTCAGCATCCAGGAGGCACCTGAGTTGTGCTACGTCAGGCTAAAAGAAACTATAAGATGGATGCTATAGGTAGGGCATGACATATTCACCCTATTTTTCATTGATCTTTAGTGACCCATTCATACAATCACAGCTAGTTTTCCTTTCATACCAAAGGTAATTTATTTCTGAGGATAGTCAAGACTGGATATTCTTTTGCATTAACCTTCTGTATTGTAAAACTGTATGACAAGTATTTGTAAGCTTTTGTACAGAAGTCCATTTGATCCTTAAACCTTCCCAGGTATAACATTTGTACTAGCATATGTCGCATTCCGTTAATAACTGTCTGAAATGTATAAGACATAATTACAAGTAAATGGGTTATTCATTTTGACAGCACAAATATCTCCACTCACTGTTGCCGTATTACACCTTTGTAAACAGTGCATTATCAAGTCAAGGATGTTACAACTACAAACCAAAGTAACGCTAGTAAAAGTTACAAACGTATACAGAAGATTGTGGACAGTTGTTGAGTGTTTAGTGTAGAAGAGGCCTCTTGAGGGGGTCTTCAACCGTCGATGTTGGCCGTAAATCCAAAGCAGTGCCCCCATACATCTCAGCAACAATCCCTTATATACCTATCATACAGTTCAAGAGAATTCTAGCCAAAGCCCCGCAACAAAGTTCAGCCCACTCTCAACAGGTAAAATACATAGCCTACGTTCAAGGTGTGAGTTCAAATCCACACTCAGCGGTTTACATTTGTGTGACTCATAACAATTAAAAGTTAACCAATGTGACACTATAATTACAAAAGACACATCCTCATAACTATATACTGCAACGAGTGTTGAAGGGATCTGTACAAAACATTCATGATTTCGTTACTGGGCATGTGATCTTAATGGATTCTCTCACGGTTCGACCTGCTTTTGTCCTGATATCATTATTTATTTATCCCTTGTCTTTCCGAATTGTCATTCCTGAATGTACTTCAGAGTGGTTTAAGTCGGTACGTGATGTTGTCATTGGTAGAATACACAAACTGAAAATGAGGAAACAGAATGGGAATATACCCATTCTGTCCGAGCCAGCTGTCATCCAAAATCTTGCGGCCCTGCATGAAAAGTTTGTAGTTATTCCAAGTGACAAGGCCTCAAATAATATTACCATTACATGTAAACATCATTACATACATTGTTTAATCAAAACACTATAAATATCCTATAATAATAATAATAATCCCAAGTACACTGTCGTCAGGCTCCCCATTGTTCGCGGTGCCCTAGGTTTAGTACCTCCTGATCTCTTGGCGCAGATCAGGAGAGTGCCCGGGTTCTCCACCGGGAGTTCAGCCCTTCTGACACACTGGGTAATGCAGAAGGCTGCAGTGTTGGGGAGCCTTCATATTCTCCGGAAAGTTCTTGGTGGGTTCGACTAGGCAGCGTTTCCTGGGAGAAGTCCCATTCGCTGCGTGTCTGGGCTGCGTGTAGAGGGGGCAAGGGCCCTGAGCTGATGATGAGCCTTACCAGCCTGACTGTGCCAGGACCACCCGAACCCTCTCTGCTGCATACTATCTTCAAGACTTGGCGCTCTTTGCAACTCTTCTGAAAGAGAATTCCGGAGGATGCAGCTTGAGAGGTAAATCGTATGTAGCCAAATCCTGTAAGTCGTCATTTAGGGGCAATACAGAGAAACTGGGTTACAGGGCTTAGTGTTATGGTTGGGTGATATTGCTTAATCCAACTATTCCAATCGATTCCCCACATGGGTACAATGTGTGAAGCCCATTTCTGGTGTCTCCCGCCGTGATATTGCTGGAAAATTGCTAAAAGCGGCGTAAAACCATACTCACTCACTCACTCATATATAATGAGTCTCGGTGAGTCTGACCACAGGATCTAGCCTCTTACGACAAGCGTAGGTTCCCGCCATATAGCTTGAACATTGCTGAATGCGGCGTTAAGCAACAAACAAACCATATAAACCAGTCATAGCTGAAGCATGTTCAGACCATGAAGTATGATAAGTTTACAAATAGACCTAGTTGATCGTGACCCAATGTTATTGTGTTGAACTTGTAAATATGTTATTTACCGAATGTTGGTCTATTATGTGAATTTGCAAGTCTGTTATTTCATATATATAATTCATAATATATTTCATACCTTGTGTAATGACAAGATTGCTGTACTGGATTTGTATGGGTTTGTTCACAAGGGAAAGTTAGTAGGGTGTTTACGTGTTGCATTACGATGCGTCACTGTCTTATTTCAGTCGTGAATGTGTATCGCTTTTCATGCCATATATTCACTAATGCCTCGTACGAAGTGAAACTTCAGCCCTTTTGGGCAAAGATCCTTATCTTCTCAAAATCGCCGGCGTGGTAGCCTAGTGGTTGAAGCGTTTGCTCCTCACGCCAAAGATCCGGGTTCCATTCCCCACATGGGGACATAGTGTGAATCAGATTGTATCACCTATTTCAGCACGGCTCCCTTGGGGGCTGCATAAATCGCCTTACACGCGCATGCCGCGCGTCGTTGGATAGCTGTGTCCTGTGGCTACACGGAGAATGTTTCCGTTTGTTTTTACGCAACTTTATAGCCGAGCAATTAAGGTTTCTGTGATTTTAAGCTGTGCGTTTGTCTTCCACGTAGGCCCCGGTGGAAGAAATTTGTTCCACCCAGCCTCCGGTGGAAGTCGCCTGCGCCATGGCATTTTTCAAGCCTTTTACTTTGTCATATCTATGCATGCTATACGTTCTTGGAAACCTTGGGAAACGCTCTCTCAAATATACAAACGTGAATATTGTGCTGCCCCCTGGTAACCAGTCCAGATTGAAACCCGACGTGATGTTTTGTGTAATTTTACTGAAGTTCAATTCTTCTGTGATATAGCAATTTTCGCCAACACACGCGCAGTCGTGATATAACGGCTACTATTCTTACAGATCACCTCAGAATATACATTTCTATAGCGCGTTAGAAAGCCTATTAAGGCGTGTTTTAGACAATGTATAATACGCACATGTTGCACATTCAGTGGTGGAGCTATATAAGTGTTAATGTGCGAACTGCAAAATATATGGGACGTGATATAGATTGGCGGAATTTAGATGAATCTGTACACCGGCTATACCGGCGGTGTTAATATTTACATATATAGTGCATTTGCAAGATTATTCATGGGGATTCTGGGAATATGTAATATGTTGTTGTGCAACATTAGATAGTTGAGCAATACAGGAATGAACATGCTTGACAGAACTAAAAGTACAAGCGTTTGGAATCTAACCATAACAGCAATACCTGTAGTGTTATTATTTATAATGTTAGTGTATCGGAAAGCCCTTGAAAATGCGGTTCTGCCAAGGTATAATGTGCATTCGAGTCACACCTGATAGTCGGGCTCTGCGCGCAGTTATATTTTGCTGATACCGGATCAAATCTATGATCTGGCGTGCATGCTCCGTCGGCCCGTCGGCGTTATGACAGCTATACCTTTATCACAAAAGCCGCCTCTATTGTCACTTAATTAGCTTTATATCACACTCTATATATCACATCTACGTATCATCATTGTTTTTTATAACGTCTGTTTGACCTGTCCTCATGGATTCGTTGTATATACATGCACATCTCTAGCTTCCTGTAAATCTAATTCACTTCATTAGCTGTATATCACTCTGCTGTATTTACTGTTTAGTCTGAGGCGTGGCAGGTAATTTCCGGAGATGTACCACTAATCAGCAAATTTAATTTCGTCACCGTGAAGATATCCTTCTTTTGATAAGCAGCTTTGTGATTTTATAATCTTGTCGCCCGACTGATTTCGGCCATGTGCATAGAATGCTTGGTTTTCATTGGGATGGGCAATTCACACCTTTTGGCGTGCCCTTGCCCCTCCAAATGGACGTCATGCATAGAATGGAGATGGGCAATTCACAATTTCCTCCTCTCCCTTAAAAACATCCGACTTGGTCACATGACAGTGACCTTCATCTAAACCATTCCATTGGCTATCTGGCGGGGACGTGGTAATATAAGTGAATGCTCACAATATCATCATCACAGACCGAGTGTCTTAGTGGACGAATACCAGTCGGCGTTGACGATCCCTATTGGCAAGTGAACTTTACTTTTATTACCTTTTGCTTGTTTTTTAATAAGTCATCTACGCTGCTCAATATATCAAACTGATACATAGCATAAATAGGGTTCTTAAAATATCCAAGTACAAAACTGTGACATCAAGGCCCTTTTCTGTAGCTCCCAGAAACATAGTACAGTGAATCTTTTGCCAGTATGCCTTCCACAAATGTATCAGTGGTTTGTCAAAAGTGCAAAACATATTACAAAGGCGTTGCGCATTTAAAAAAATGTTATCCTAACAGTTCTACTGCTGCTATAAACGCCATTCATGCCCAAAATCGCCGCCAAAGCGAGTCTTATACAGCTACTCAGCTTGTGTCCATGTCGGCTCTATTGGCATTTTGTGGCACATTCACAATAAACAAAAACCAAATCCCTGAGTACATCAGGGTACTAAAACACTTTGGCCATTGACAATACAAGGAGAGGACGCACCTGTAGCCTCTCCTTCAAATAATAATCCAATGCCGAGTACCAGTACTGGTTTAACTGGGTCGACCAGAAATGGTACTCGGTATAATTACTAACACAACTCCGTCAGGGCTAATCTAACTAACTCTGGCTTATATGATAGGTTCCTGAAAGTGAACCCACACTTTCAGGGTTTAAGCAATATTTAACCAATATTCTTAAAAAGCAGGGCGTAATGCTGGGGACACATGTCGCCGCGTTTCTAAGTTTTTCTATTTTATCCAAAACAGGTATTCCCAAATAGTAATATGGCTTGTATCAATTTTGATATATTTGAGCACGTAGATGAAATACATCATTTCAACATGGTATTTTCGCAAAACGGGGTTTCTGCAGGTGCCATTAAAAATTACATGGCAGCAGTCAAATCCTTTTCTCACCTACTGTCAAACATATGTTAAAATGTCACCCAGGGTTTGCGATAATTTGCGTAGGTTTACAAGTGCTACAAATTGTTCATATAAAGGTGTAAGTAAACAATATAAACGCGAGGAAGCCCATAAATCTGTTGCAGAATTCAGAGATGAAACCAGGCAACCGCCATCCATTTCCGTTGCTCAAAAGGGATACACAGATCCTGCAACCAGACAGGAGGTGAGGGACATCCTGGGTCGGGCCAAGGCAGATCGACAATCCGATGACGATCAGCGCCTGGTGATGCGGTACCTGTCCTGTGGGATAATTCAACTTGGTCATGCCCAAAGACCTTCGGTGGCATCCTGTATGAAGTTGGCTGACTTTGATAAGGCACGATCCGTTGGCGGCAGGTAGCACAAGACGTCCACGAGCTTCCTGGTCAGCATAACCTTGTGCAAAGAGGAGTACAACATGTTCAGGGATTACCGCCGGTATATACGTGGTGACATGCCTGAAGATGTCCAGCCGGAAAAGTCGCCTTTCTTCAGAAAGGTGGACAATGGTACCGAAGTGGGTAACATGTCCCTCGAGTTGGCCCGCTTCCAGGGCGAAAGAGGTTTCTTTAAACCCAACGAGGGAAATAAACGTAAGACATTTACAGCCACGGATGTTCGAAAAGCTTTGGAGACTGAAGTGGCAAGGCAGCATCCCGATGATGATGCAAAACGTAAGATGGCCAGTGACTATCTTGCACATGGCCCAAAACAGTAGATAAATATTATGTGAAAAACACCCTTACAGGCTGCTAGTGAGTGTGCATTTGTAGCCGGTGTCATCAAACAAGCAGCTAGTGCATCAAACGACGGTGAGGAACCTGCCTCGGCGTCCATTCCAACAGCGCCCCAGCCCCAGCCCCAAACCCCAAAGGTAGGGGAAAGGAAAAGGCAAAGTAAAAAGGCAAAGGCAAACTCATCAAGCCCAAAAAGGTAATAAATTAAGTGGATAGTGGAAGGTAGGGGAAGGGAAAGGTAACAGAAACAGGGAAAGATGATCAAACCATAATCAACTATAGGCTAAGTAATAGGATATAACCTGTAATTCCATAACCTAATGTCAGTATTGACGCATTAGGTTTATACAACAGTAGTAAAGGGGTTCGCTGTTCGAACTTGCTGTTGTGGGAATGGTGCAGGAAAATGAAAAATGGCACTCTTAAAAGAGCAACCTCCACGTGGTGAGTGCTGGTTAATACGAATAGCTCTTAAAGTTTCTTTTGGGTGGTTCCGACGAGCTATAAATCACCATTGTGCAACTTATTTGATACGTAGACGTACGTGTATTTCTGCAATCTGATCATTCATTTATATGACAATGTATATATATATATAAGGTCTCTTTTTCAGCTATAATGTCTATATGCAAATTCGTGTCTAACGACCTACATGTCGCTTTTTTTCTCGTCCTTCATCCGTTGTGCGATCCATAATATCTATAATGCATATGGGCCCTTTCAAATTTGTTTCTAAAAACGAATAACACGTACATCTGCGACATTTCCCATCTGGTGTGCCGACGCTATCAGCGAAAATCAGTGCTTGTTTCGTTTGGTAATTATTTCTATATCTGATGTTGGTCCTTGACAGCTATAATATTCATTATGCAATGTTGAATTTTTAATATCTATGACGCATTTGAAAGGCCTTTCCAGTGCGCTTTTAACGATGTATAACATGCACATTTACGCCGCTGCGCAAAGGTACTTTAGATGTCCGTATATAATGGTAATTTCCGTCTCCAATGTGCTATGGGCGGAAGATGTTTTCCGCACACATTCATTATGCAATGTTGGATTCTTAATATCTATAACGCGTTTTAAAGGCATTTCCAGTGCGCTTCTAACGATGTATAACATGCACATTTACGCCGCTGTGCAAAGGACTTGTTCGCGTATAATGATAATTTCCGTGTGCCATGTGCTATGGGCGGAAGATGTTTTCCACATTAATTGCATTATGCAATGTTGGATTCTTAATATCTATAGCGCATTTGAAAGGCCTTTCCAGTGCGCTTCTAACGATGTATAACATGCACATTTGCGCCGCTGCGCAAAGGTACCAGTCTTGTTCGTGTATAATGGTCATTTCCGTGTCCCATGTGCTATGGGCGGAAGATGTTTTTTGTTCTAAATTCATTATGCATATTACGATTCTTAATATCTATAACGCGTTTTAAAGGCCTTTCCAGTGCGCTTCTAACGATGTGTAACATGCACATTTTCGCCGCTGTGCAAAGGACTTGTTCGCGTATAATGATAATTTCCGTGTGCCAGGTGCTATGGGCGGAAGATGTTTTCCACATAAATTCATTATGCAAAGTTGGATTCTTAATATCTATAACGCATTTGAAAGGCCTTTCCAGTGCGCTTCTAACGATGTATAACATGCACATTTACGCCGCTGCCCAAAGGTACCAGTGTTGTTCGTGTATAATGGTCATTTCCGTGTCCCATGTGTTATCGGCGGAAGATGTTTTTTGTGCATAAATTCATTATGCAATGTTCGATTCTTAATATCTATAGCGCATTTGAAAGGCCTTTCCAGTGCGCTTCTAACGATGTATAACATGCACATTTGCGCCGCTGCGCAAAGGTACTTTAGATGTCCGTATATAATCGTAATTTCCGTCTCCAATGCGCTTTGGGCGGAAGATGTTTTCCGCACAAATTCATTATGCAATGTTGGATTCTTAATATCTATAGCGCATTTGAAAGGCCTTTCCAGTGCGCTTCTAACGATGTATAACATGCACATTTGCGCCGCTGCGCAAAGGTACTTTAGATGTCCGTATATAATCGTAATTTCCGTCTCCAATGCGCTTTGGGCGGAAGATGTTTTCCGCATAAATTCATTATGCAAAGTTGGATTCTTAATATCAATAACGTATTTGAAAGGCCTTTCCAGTGCGCTTCTAACGATGTATAACATGCACATTTACGCCGCTGCCCAAAGGTACCAGTGTTGTTCGTGTATAATGGTCATTTCCGTCTCCAACGTGCTGTGGGCGGAAGATGTTTTCCACATAAATTCATTATGCAAAGGTGGATTCTTAATATCTATAACGCATTTGAAAGGCCTTTCCAGTGCGCTTCTAACGATGTATAACATGCACATTTACGCCGCTGCGCAAAGGTACTTTATATGCCCGTATATAATGGTAATTTCCGTCTCCAATGTGATATCGGCGGAAGATGTTTTCCGTATAAATTCATTATGCAATGTTGGATTCTTAACATCTATAGTGCATTTGAAAGGTCTTTCTAGTGCGCTTCTAACGATGTATAACATGCACATTTACGCCGCTGCGCAAAGGTACTTTAGATGTCCCTATATATTGGTCATTTCCGTCTCCAATGTGATATCGGCGGAAGATGTTTTCCACATAAATTCATTATGCAATGTTGGATTCTTAACATCTATAGCGCATTTGAAAGGTCTTTCTAGTGCGCTTCTAAGGATGTATAACAAGCGCATTTGCGCCGCTGTGCAAAGGTCTTGTTCGCGTATAATGATCATTTCCGTGTCCCATGTGCTATGGGCGGAAGATGTTTTCCACATAAATTCATTATGCAATGTTGGATTCTTAACATCTATAGCGCATTTGAAAGGCCTTCTAGTGCGCTTCTAACGATGTATAACATGCACATTTACGCCGCCGCAAAAGGTACTTTTTAGATGTCCCTATATATTGGTCATTTCCGTCTCCAATGTGATATCGGCGGGAAGATGTTTTCCACATAAATTCATTATGCAATGTTGGATTCTTAACATCTATAGTGCAGTAATGGTATTTCCGTGTTCCGCGTATAATGTAATTTCCATTATTGCCATGTGCTATGGGCGGAAGATGTTTTTTTGTGCATAAATTCATTATGCAATGTTGGATTCTTAACATCTATAGCGCATTTGAAAGGCCTTTCCAGTGCGCTTCTAACGATGTATAACATGCACATTTGCGCCGCTGTGCAAAGGTACTTGTTCGCGTATAATGATAATTTCCGTGTGCCATGTGCTATCGGCGGAAGATGTTTTCCGCATAAATTCATTATGCAAAGTTGATTCTTAATATCAATAACGTATTTGAAAGGCCTTTCCAGTGCGCTTCTAACGATGTATAACATGCACATTTACGCCGCTGCGCAAAGGTACCAGTGTTGTTCGTGTATAATGGTCATTTCCGTCTCCAACGTGCTGTGGGCGGAAGATGTTTTCCACATAAATTCATTATGCAAAGGTGGATTCTTAATATCTATAACGCATTTGAAAGGCCTTTCCAGTGCGCTTCTAACGATGTATAACATGCACATTTACGCCGCTGCGCAAAGGTACTTTATATGCCCGTATGTAATGGTCATTTCCGTCTCCCATGTGCTATCGGCGGAAGATGTTTTCCGTGCATAAATTCATTATGCAATGTTGGATTCTTAACATCTATAGTGCATTTGAAAGGTCTTTCCAGTGCGCTTCTAACGATGTATAACATGCACATTTACGCCGCTGCGCAAAGGTACTTTAGATGTCCCTATATATTGGTCATTTCCGTCTCCAATGTGATATCGGCGGAAGATGTTTTCCACATAAATTCATTATGCAATGTTGGATTCTTAACATCTATAGCGCATTTGAAAGGTCTTTCTAGTGCGCTTCTAAGGATGTATAACAAGCGCATTTGCGCCGCTGTGCAAAGGTCTTGTTCGCGTATAATGGTAATTTCCGTGTCCCATGTGCTATGGGCGGAAGATGTTTTCCACATAAATTCATTATGCAATGTTGGATTCTTAACATCTATAGCGCATTTGAAAGGCCTTTCCAGTGCGCTTCTAACGATGTATAACATGCACATTTACGCCGCTGCGCAAAGGTACTTTAGATGTCCCTATATATTGGTCATTTCCGTCTCCAATGTGATATCGGCGGAAGATGTTTTCCACATAAATTCATTATGCAATGTTGGATTCTTAACATCTATAGTGCATTGGAAAGGTCTTTCTAGTGCGCTTCTAACGATGTATAACAAGCGCATTTGCGCCGCTGTGCAAAGGTACTTGTTCGCGTATAATGATAATTTCCGTGTCCCATGTGCTATGGGCGGAAGATGTTTTCCGCATAAATTCATTATGCAATGTTGGATTCTTAATATCTATAACGCATTTTGAAAGGCCTTCCAGTGCGCTTCTAACGATGTATAACATGCACATTTACGCCGCTGCGCAAAGGTACCAGTCTTGTTCGTGTATAATGGTCATTTCCGTCTCCAACGTGCTGTGGGCGGAAGATGTTTTCCGCATAAATTCATTATGCAAAGGTGGATTCTTAATATCTATAGCGCATTTGAAAGGCCTTTCCAGTGCGCTTCTAACGATGTATAACATGCACATTTACGCCGCTGCGCAAAGGTACCAGTGTTATTCGTGTATAATGGTCATTTCCGTGTCCCATGTGCTATCGGCGGAAGATGTTTTTGTGCATAAATTCATTATGCAATGTTGGATTCTTAACATCTATAGCGCATTTGAAAGGCCTTTCCAGTGCGCTTCTAACGATGTATAACATGCACATTTACGCCGCTGCGCAAAGGTACTTTAGATGTCCCTATATATTGGTCATTTCCGTCTCCAATGTGATATCGGCGGAAGATGTTTTCCGCATAAATTCATTATGCAATGTTGGATTCTTAATATCTATAGCGCATTTGAAAGGCCTTTCCTAGTGCGCTTCTAAGGATGTATAACAAGCGCATTTGCGCCGCTGTGCAAAGGTCTTGTTCGCGTATAATGGTCATTTCCGTGTCCCATGTGCTATGGGCGGAAGATGTTTTTTGTGCATAAATTCATTATGCAATGTTCGATTCTTAATATCTATAACGCATTGGAAAGGCCTTTCCAGTGCGCTTCTAACGATGTATAACATGCACATTTACGCCGCTGCGCAAAGGTACTTTAGATGTCCGTATATATTGGTCATTTCCGTCTCCAATGTGATATCGGCGGAAGATGTTTTCCGCATAAATTCATTATGCAATGTTGGATTCTTAACATCTATAGCGCATTTGAAAGGTCTTTCTAGTGCGCTTCTAAGGATGTATAACAAGCGCATTTGTGCCGCTGTGCAAAGGTCTTGTTCGCGTATAATGGTCATTTCCGTGTCCCATGTGCTATGGGCGGAAGATGTTTTCCACATAAATTCATTATGCAATGTTGGATTCTTAATATCTATAGCGCATTTGAAAGGCCTTTCCAGTGCGCTTCTAACGATGTATAACATGCACATTTACGCCGCTGCGCAAAGGTACCAGTGTTGTTCGTGTATAATGGTCATTTCCGTGTCCCATGTGCTATCGGCGGAAGATGTTTCCGCATAAATTCATTATGCAATGTTCGATTCTTAATATCTATAACGCATTTGAAAGGCCTTTCCAGTGCGCTTCTAACGATGTATAACATGCACATTTACGCCGCTGCGCAAAGGTACTTTAGATGTCCGTATATATTGGTCATTTCCGTCTCCAATGTGATATCGGCGGAAGATGTTTTCCACATAAATTCATTATGCAATGTTGGATTCTTAATATCTATAGCGCATTTGAAAGGTCTTTCTAGTGCGCTTCTAAGGATGTATAACAAGCGCATTTGCGCCGCTGTGCAAAGGTCTTGTTCGCGTATAATGGTCATTTCCGTGTCCCATGTGCTATGGGCGGAAGATGTTTTTTGTGCATAAATTCATTATGCAATGTTCGATTCTTAATATCTATAGCGCATTTGAAAGGCCTTTCCAGTGCGCTTCTAACGATGTATAACATGCACATTTGCGCCGCTGCGCAAAGGTACTTTAGATGTCCGTATATAATCGTAATTTCCGTCTCCAATGCGCTTTGGGCGGAAGATGTTTTCCGCACAAATTCATTATGCAAAGTTGGATTCTTAATATCAATAACGTATTTGAAAGGCCTTTCCAGTGCGCTTCTAACGATGTATAACATGCACATTTACGCCGCTGCGCAAAGGTACCAGTGTTGTTCGTGTATAATGGTCATTTCCGTCTCCAACGTGCTGTGGGCGGAAGATGTTTTCCGCACAAATTCATTATGCAAAGGTGGATTCTTAATATCTATAGCGCATTTGAAAGGCCTTTCCAGTGCGCTTCTAACGATGTATAACATGCACATTTACGCCGCTGCGTAAAGGTACCAGTGTTATTCGTGTATAATGGTCATTTCCGTGTCCCATGTGCTATCGGCGGAAGATGTTTTTTGTGCATAAATTCATTATGCAATGTTCGATTCTTAATATCTATAACGCATTGGAAAGGCCTTTCCAGTGCGCTTCTAACGATGTATAACATGCACATTTACGCCGCTGCGCAAAGGTACTTTTAGATGTCCGTATATATTGGTCATTTCCGTCTCCAATGTGATATCGGCGGAAGATGTTTTCCACATAAATTCATTATGCAATGTTGATTCTTAATATCTATAGCGCATTTGAAAGGTCTTTCTAGTGCGCTTCTAAGGATGTATAACAAGCGCATTTGCGCCGCTGTGCAAAGGTCTTGTTCGCGTATAATGGTCATTTCCGTGTCCCATGTGCTATGGGCGGAAGATGTTTTTTGTGCATAAATTCATTATGCAATGTTCGATTCTTAATATCTATAGCGCATTTGAAAGGCCTTTCCAGTGCGCTTCTAACGATGTATAACATGCACATTTGCGCCGCTGCGCAAAGGTACTTTAGATGTCCGTATATAATCGTAATTTCCGTCTCCAATGCGCTTTGGGCGGAAGATGTTTTCCGCACAAATTCATTATGCAAAGTTGGATTCTTAATATCAATAACGCATTTGAAAGGCCTTTCCAGTGCGCTTCTAACGATGTATAACATGCACATTTACGCCGCTGCGCAAAGGTACCAGTGTTGTTCGTGTATAATGGTCATTTCCGTCTCCAACGTGCTGTGGGCGGAAGATGTTTTCCGCACAAATTCATTATGCAAAGGTGGATTCTTAATATCTATAGCGCATTTGAAAGGCCTTTCCAGTGCGCTTCTAACGATGTATAACATGCACATTTACGCCGCTGCGTAAAGGTACCAGTGTTGTTCGTGTATAATGGTCATTTCCGTGTCCCATGTGCTATCGGCGGAAGATGTTTTTTGTGCATAAATTCATTATGCAATGTTCGATTCTTAATATCTATAGCGCATTTGAAAGGCCTTTCCAGTGCGCTTCTAACGATGTATAACATGCATTATTTGCGCCGCTGCGCAAAGGTACTTTTTAGATGTCCGTATATAATCGTAATTTCCGTCTCCAATGCGCTTTGGGCGGAAGATGTTTTCCGCACAAATTCATTATGCAAAGTTGGATTCTTAATATCAATAACGCATTTGAAAGGCCTTTCCAGTGCGCTTCTAACGATGTATAACATGCACATTTTTACGCCGCTGCGCAAAGGTACCAGTGTTGTTCGTGTATAATGGTCATTTCCGTCTCCAACGTGCTGTGGGCGGAAGATGTTTTCCGCACAAATTCATTATGCAAAGGTGGATTCTTAATATCTATAGCGCATTTGAAAGGCCTTTCCAGTGCGCTTCTAACGATGTATAACATGCACATTTACGCCGCTGCGCAAAGGTACCAGTGTTGTTCGTGTATAATGGTCATTTCCGTGTCCCATGTGCTATCGGCGGAAGATGTTTTTTGTGCATAAATTCATTATGCAATGTTCGATTCTTAATATCTATAACGCATTGGAAAGGCCTTTCCAGTGCGCTTCTAACGATGTATAACATGCACATTTACGCCGCTGCGCAAAGGTACTTTAGATGTCCGTATATATTGGTCATTTCCGTCTCCAATGTGATATCGGCGGAAGATGTTTTCCACATAAATTCATTATGCAATGTTGGATTCTTAATATCTATAGCGCATTTGAAAGGTCTTTCTAGTGCGCTTCTAAGGATGTATAACAAGCGCATTTGCGCCGCTGTGCAAAGGTCTTGTTCGCGTATAATGGTCATTTCCGTGTCCCATGTGCTATGGGCGGAAGATGTTTTTTGTGCATAAATTCATTATGCAATGTTGGATTCTTAATATCTATAGCGCATTTGAAAGGCCTTTCCAGTGCGCTTCTAACGATGTATAACATGCACATTTGCGCCGCTGCGCAAAGGTACTTTAGATGTCCGTATATAATCGTAATTTCCGTCTCCAATGCGCTTTGGGCGGAAGATGTTTTCCGCACAAATTCATTATGCAAAGTTGGATTCTTAATATCAATAACGTATTTGAAAGGCCTTTCCAGTGCGCTTCTAACGATGTATAACATGCACATTTACGCCGCTGCGCAAAGGTACCAGTGTTGTTCGTGTATAATGGTCATTTCCGTCTCCAACGTGCTGTGGGCGGAAGATGTTTTCCGCACAAATTCATTATGCAAAGGTGGATTCTTAATATCTATAGCGCATTTGAAAGGCCTTTCCAGTGCGCTTCTAACGATGTATGACATGCACATTTACGCCGCTGCGTAAAGGTACCAGTGTTGTTCGTGTATAATGGTCATTTCCGTGTCCCATGTGCTATCGGCGGAAGATGTTTTTTGTGCATAAATTCATTATGCAATGTTCGATTCTTAATATCTATAGCGCATTTGAAAGGCCTTTCCAGTGCGCTTCTAACGATGTATAACATGCACATTTGCGCCGCTGCGCAAAGGTACTTTAGATGTCCGTATATAATCGTAATTTCCGTCTCCAATGCGCTTTGGGCGGAAGATGTTTTCCGCACAAATTCATTATGCAATGTTGGATTCTTAATATCAATAACGCATTTGAAAGGCCTTTCCAGTGCGCTTCTAACGATGTATAACATGCACATTTACGCCGCTGCGCAAAGGTACCAGTGTTGTTCGTGTATAATGGTCATTTCCGTCTCCAACGTGCTGTGGGCGGAAGATGTTTTCCGCATAAATTCATTATGCAAAGGTGGATTCTTAATATCTATAGCGCATTTGAAAGGCCTTTCCAGTGCGCTTCTAACGATGTATAACATGCACATTTACGCCGCTGCGCAAAGGTACCAGTGTTATTCGTGTATAATGGTCATTTCCGTGTCCCATGTGCTATCGGCGGAAGATGTTTTTTGTGCATAAATTCATTATGCAATGTTCGATTCTTAATATCTATAACGCATTGGAAAGGCCTTTCCAGTGCGCTTCTAACGATGTATAACATGCACATTTACGCCGCTGCGCAAAGGTACTTTAGATGTCCCTATATATTGGTCATTTCCGTCTCCAATGTGATATCGGCGGAAGATGTTTTCCACATAAATTCATTATGCAATGTTGGATTCTTAACATCTATAGCGCATTTGAAAGGTCTTTCTAGTGCGCTTCTAAGGATGTATAACAAGCGCATTTGCGCCGCTGTGCAAAGGTCTTGTTCGCGTATAATGGTCATTTCCGTGTCCCATGTGCTATGGGCGGAAGATGTTTTTTGTGCATAAATTCATTATGCAATGTTGATTCTTTATCTATAGCGCATTTGAAAGGCCTTTCCAGTGCGCTTCTAACGATGTATAACATGCACATTTGCGCCGCTGCGCAAAGGTACTTTAGATGTCCGTATATAATCGTAATTTCCGTCTCCAATGCGCTTTGGGCGGAAGATGTTTTCCGCACAAATTCATTATGCAAAGTTGATTCTAATATCAATAACGCATTTGAAAGGCCTTCCAGTGCGCTTCTAACGATGTATAACATGCACATTTACGCCGCTGCGCAAAGGTACCAGTGTTGTTCGTGTATAATGGTCATTTCCGTCTCCAACGTGCTGTGGGCGGAAGATGTTTTCCGCACAAATTCATTATGCAAAGGTGTGATTCTAATATCTATAGCGCATTTGAAAGGCCTTTCCAGTGCGCTTCTAACGATGTATAACATGCACATTTACGCCGCTGCGTAAAGGTACCAGTGTTATTCGTGTATAATGGTCATTTCCGTGTCCCATGTGCTATGGGCGGAAGATGTTTTTTGTGCATAAATTCATTATGCAATGTTCGATTCTTAATATCTATAGCGCATTTGAAAGGCCTTTCCAGTGCGCTTCTAACGATGTATAACATGCACATTTACGCCGCTGCGCAAAGGTACTTTTAGATGTCCGTATATAATGGTCATTTCCGTCTCCAATGCGCTATCGGCGGAAGATGTTTTCCGCACAAATTCATTATGCAATGTTGATTCTTAATATCTATAGCGCATTTGAAAGGCCTTTCCAGTGCGCTTCTAACGATGTATAACATGCACATTTGATACGCCGCCGCCGGTAAAGTGTCTGACGTCGTGCATAATGGTCATTTCCGTGTCCCATGTGCTATGGGCGGAAGATGTTTTTGTGCATAAATTCATTATGCAATGTTCGATTCTTAATATCTATAACGCATTGGAAAGGCCTTTCCAGTGCGCTTCTAACGATGTATAACATGCACATACTTACGCCGCTGCGCAAAGGTACTTTAGATGTCCGTATATATTGGTCATTTCCGTCTCCAATGTGATATCGGCGGAAGATGTTTTCCACATAAATTCATTATGCAATGTTGATTCTTAATATCTATAGCGCATTTGAAAGGTCTTTCTAGTGCGCTTCTAACGATGTATAACAAGCGCATTTGCGCCGCTGTGCAAAGGTCTTGTTCGCGTATAATGGTCATTTCCGTGTCCCATGTGCTATGGGCGGAAGATGTTTTTTGTGCATAAATTCATTATGCAATGTTCGATTCTTAATATCTATAGCGCATTTGAAAGGCCTTTCCAGTGCGCTTCTAACGATGTATAACATGCACATTTGCGTGCCGCTGCGCAAAGGTACTTTTAGATGTCCGTATATAATCGTAATTTCCGTCTCCAATGCGCTTTGGGCGGAAGATGTTTTCCGCACAAATTCATTATGCAATGTTGGATTCTTAATATCAATAACGTATTTGAAAGGCCTTTCCAGTGCGCTTCTAACGATGTATAACATGCACATTTACGCCGCTGCGCAAAGGTACCAGTGTTGTTCGTGTATAATGGTCATTTCCGTCCGTCTCAACGCCTGTGGGCGGAAGATGTTTTCCGCACAAATTCATTATGCAAAGGTGGATTCTTAATATCTATAGCGCATTTGAAAGGCCTTTCCAGTGCGCTTAACGATGTATAACATGCACATCTACGCCGCTGCGCAAAGGTACCAGTGTTGTTCGTGTATAATGGTCATTTCCGTGTCCAATGTGCTATCGGCGGAAGATGTTTTTGTGCATAAATTCATTATGCAATGTTCGATTCTTAATATCTATAGCGCATTTGAAAGGCCTTTCCAGTGCGCTTCTAACGATGTATAACATGCACATTTACGCCGCTGCGCAAAGGTACCAGTGTTGTCCGTATATATTGGTCATTTCCGTCTCCAATGTGCTATCGGCGGAAGATGTTTTCCACATAAATTCATTATGCAATGTTGGATTCTTATTATCTATAGCGCATTTGAAAGGCCTTTCCAGTGCGCTTCTAACGATGTATAACATGCACATTTGCGCCGCTGCGCAAAAGGTACTTTTTCGTCCGTATAATGGTAATTTCCGTCTCCACGCGCTTTGGGCGGAAGATGTTTTCCGCACAAATTCATTATGCAATGTTGGATTCTTAATATCAATAACGCATTTGAAAGGCCTTTCCAGTGCGCTTCTAACGATGTATAACATGCACATTTACGCCGCTGCGCAAAAGGTACCAGTGTTGTTCGTGTATAATGGTCATTTCCGTCTCCAACGTGCTGTGGGCGGAAGATGTTTTCCGCACAAATTCATTATGCAAAGGTGGATTCTTAATATCTATAGCGCATTTGAAAGGCCTTTCCAGTGCGCTTCTAACGATGTATAACATGCACATTTACGCCGCTGCGTAAAGGTACCAGTGTTATTCGTGTATAATGGTCATTTCCGTGTCCCATGTGCTATCGGCGGAAGATGTTTTTTGTGCATAAATTCATTATGCAATGTTCGATTCTTAATATCTATAACGCATTGGAAAGGCCTTTCCAGTGCGCTTCTAACGATGTATAACATGCACATTTACGCCGCTGCGCAAAGGTACTTTAGATGTCCGTATATATTGGTCATTTCCGTCTCCAATGATATCGGCGGAAGATGTTTTCCACATAAATTCATTATGCAATGTTGATTCTTAATATCTATAGCGCATTTGAAAGGTCTTTCTAGTGCGCTTCTAACGATGTATAACAAGCGCATTTGCGCCGCTGCGCAAAGGTCTTGTGCGTATAATGGTAATTCATTTCCGTGTCCATGTGCTTGGGCGGAAGATGTTTTTAGTGCATAAATTCATTATGCAATGTTGATTCTTAATATCTATAGCGTATTTGAAAGGCCTTTCCAGTGCGCGCTTCTAACGATGTATAACATGCACATCTACGCCGCCGCGCAAAGGTACCAGTGTTGTTCGTGTATAATGGTCATTTCCGTGTCCCATGTGCTATGGGCGGAAGATGTTTTTTGTGCATAAATTCATTATGCAATGTTCGATTCTTAATATCTATAGCGCATTTGAAAGGCCTTTCCAGTGCGCTTCTAACGATGTATAACATGCACATTTGCGCCGCTGCGCAAAGGTACTTTAGATGTCCGTATATAATCGTAATTTCCGTCTCCACGCGTGCTGGGCGGAAGATGCTTTCCGCACAAATTCATTATGCAAAGTTGGATTCTTAATATCAATAACGTATTTGAAAGGCCTTTCCAGTGCGCTTCTAACGATGTATAACATGCACATTTACGCCGCTGCGCAAAGGTACCAGTGTTGTTCGTGTATAATGGTCATTTCCGTCTCCAACGTGCTGTGGGCGGAAGATGTTTTTCCGCACAAATTCATTATGCAATGTTGGATTCTTAATATCTATAGCGCATTTGAAAGGCCTTCCAGTGCGCTTCTAACGATGTGATAACATGCAATATCTACGCCGCTGCGTAAAGGTACCAGTGTTATTCGCGTATAATGGTCATTTCCGTGTCCCATGTGCTATCGGCGGAAGATGTTTTTTGTGCATAAATTCATTATGCAATGTTCGATTCTTAATATCTATAACGCATTTGAAAGGCCTTTCCAGTGCGCTTCTAACGATGTATAACATGCACATTTACGCCGCTGCGCAAAGGTACTTTAGATGTCCCTATATATTGGTCATTTCCGTCTCCAATGTGATATCGGCGGAAGATGTTTTCCACATAAATTCATTATGCAATGTTGGATTCTTAATCTATAGCGCATTTGAAAGGTCTTCTAGTGCGCTTCTAAGGATGTATAACAAGCGCATTTGCGCCGCTGTGCAAAGGTCTTGTTCGCGTATAATGGTCATTTCCGTGTCCCATGTGCTATGGGCGGAAGATGTTTTTTGTGCATAAATTCATTATGCAATGTTGGATTCTTAATATCTATAACGCATTTGAAAGGCCTTTCCAGTGCGCTTCTAACGATGTATAACATGCACATTTACGCCGCTGCGCAAAGGTACTTTAGATGTCCGTGTATAATGGTCATTTCCGTCTCCAATGTGCTATCGGCGGAAGATGTTTTCCGCATAAATTCATTATGCAAAGTTGATTCTTAATATCTATAGCGCATTTGAAAGGCCTTTCCAGTGCGCTTCTAACGATGTATAACATGCACATTTGCGCCGCTGCGCAAAGGTACTTGTTGTTCGTATAATGGTCATTTCCGTGTCCCATGTGCTATGGGCGGAAGATGTTTTCCACATAAATTCATTATGCAATGTTGGATTCTTAATATCTATAGCGCATTTGAAAGGCCTTCCAGTGCGCTTCTAACGATGTATAACATGCACATCTACGCCGCTGCGCAAAGGTACCAGTGTTATTCGTGTATAATGGTCATTTCCGTGTCCCATGTGCTATGGGCGGAAGATGTTTTTTGTGCATAAATTCATTATGCAATGTTCGATTCTTAATATCTATAGCGCATTTGAAAGGCCTTTCCAGTGCGCTTCTAACGATGTATAACATGCACATTTACGCCGCTGCGCAAAGGTACTTTAGATGTCCGTATATAATCGTAATTTCCGTCTCCAATGCGCTTTGGGCGGAAGATGTTTTTTGTGCATAAATTCATTATGCAATGTTCGATTCTTAATATCTATAACGCATTTGAAAGGCCTTTCCAGTGCGCTTCTAACGATGTATAACATGCACATTTACGCCGCTGCGCAAAGGTACCAGTGTTGTTCGTGTATAATGGTCATTTCCGTCTCCAACGTGCTGTGGGCGGAAGATGTTTTCCGCACAAATTCATTATGCAAAGTTGGATTCTTAATATCTATAGCGCATTTGAAAGGCCTTTCCAGTGCGCTTCTAACGATGTATAACATGCACATTTACGCCGCTGCGTAAAGGTACCAGTGTTATTCGTGTATAATGGTCATTTCCGTGTCCCATGTGCTATCGGCGGAAGATGTTTTTTGTGCATAAATTCATTATGCAATGTTCGATTCTTAATATCTATAACGCATTGGAAAGGCCTTTCCAGTGCGCTTCTAACGATGTATAACATGCACATTTACGCCGCTGCGCAAAGGTACTTTAGATGTCCGTATATATTGGTCATTTCCGTCTCCAATGTGATATCGGCGGAAGATGTTTTCCACATAAATTCATTATGCAATGTTGGATTCTTAACATCTATAGCGCATTTGAAAGGTCTTTCTAGTGCGCTTCTAAGGATGTATAACAAGCGCATTTGCGCCGCTGTGCAAAGGTCTTGTTCGCGTATAATGGTCATTTCCGTGTCCCATGTGCTATGGGCGGAAGATGTTTTTTGTGCATAAATTCATTATGCAATGTTCGATTCTTAATATCTATAACGCATTTGAAAGGCCTTTCCAGTGCGCTTCTAACGATGTATAACATGCACATTTACGCCGCTGCGCAAAGGTACTTTAGATGTCCGTATATATTGGTCATTTCCGTCTCCAATGTGATATCGGCGGAAGATGTTTTCCGCATAAATTCATTATGCAATGTTGGATTCTTAACATCTATAGCGCATTTGAAAGGTCTTTCTAGTGCGCTTCTAAGGATGTATAACAAGCGCATTTGCGCCGCTGTGCAAAGGTCTTGTTCGCGTATAATGGTCATTTCCGTGTCCCATGTGCTATGGGCGGAAGATGTTTTTTGTGCATAAATTCATTATGCAATGTTCGATTCTTAATATCTATAGCGCATTTGAAAGGCCTTTCCAGTGCGCTTCTAACGATGTATAACATGCACATTTGCGCCGCTGCGCAAAGGTACTTTAGATGTCCGTATATAATCGTAATTTCCGTCTCCAATGCGCTTTGGGCGGAAGATGTTTTCCGCACAAATTCATTATATGCAAAGTTGGATTCTTAATATCAATAACGTATTTGAAAGGCCTTTCCAGTGCGCTTCTAACGATGTATAACATGCACATTTACGCCGCTGCGCAAAGGTACCAGTGTTGTTCGTGTATAATGGTCATTTCCGTCTCCAACGTGCTGTGGGCGGAAGATGTTTTTCCGCACAAATTCATTATGCAAAGTTGGATTCTTAATATCTATAGCGCATTTGAAAGGCCTTTCCAGTGCGCTTCTAACGATGTATAACATGCACATTTACGCCGCTGCGTAAAGGTACCAGTGTTATTCGTGTATAATGGTCATTTCCGTGTCCCATGTGCTATCGGCGGAAGATGTTTTTTGTGCATAAATTCATTATGCAATGTTCGATTCTTAATATCTATAACGCATTGGAAAGGCCTTTCCAGTGCGCTTCTAACGATGTATAACATGCACATTTACGCCGCTGCGCAAAGGTACTTTAGATGTCCGTATATATTGGTCATTTCCGTCTCCAATGTGATATCGGCGGAAGATGTTTTCCACATAAATTCATTATGCAATGTTGGATTCTTAATATCTATAGCGCATTTGAAAGGTCTTTCTAGTGCGCTTCTAAGGATGTATAACAAGCGCATTTGCGCCGCTGCGCAAAGGTCTTGTTCGCGTATAATGGTCATTTCCGTGTCCCATGTGCTATGGGCGGAAGATGTTTTTTGTGCATAAATTCATTATGCAATGTTCGATTCTTAATATCTATAGCGCATTTGAAAGGCCTTCCAGTGCGCTTCTAACGATGTATAACATGCACATTTCCACGCCGCTGCGCAAAGGTACTTTTAGATGTCCGTATATAATCGTAATTTCCGTCTCCACGTGCGCTTTGGGCGGAAGATGTTTTCCGCACAAATTCATTATGCAATGTTGGGATTCTTAATATCTATAACGCATTTTAAAGGCCTTTCCAGTGCGCTTCTAACGATGTATAACATGCACATTTACGCCGCTGCGCAAAGGCCACTTAGTTGTTCGCGTATAATGGTCATTTCCGTCTCCAACGTGCTATGGGCGGAAGATGTTTTCTTCCACACAAATTCATTATGCAAAGGTGATTCTTAATATCTATAGCGCATTTGAAAGGCCTTCCAGTGCGCTTTAACGATGTATAACATGCACATTTACGCCGCTGCGTAGAGGT